>NC_080541.1:152136501-152424001 GCF_028640845.1 Ahaetulla prasina | reverse complement strand
CAAGACACTTCCAATCTTACACGGGAGAAAACCCGAACAACCAAAGACCTATATATATATATATATATATATATACATACATACATACATACATACATACATACATACATACATATACACACATACATACATACAAACACAAACTATACCTAACTTTCAAATCAAATTAGAAAATTTCTGTATGTACTGTATGTACTTGAGCATACATGTACACACATATACATAGATATAGATACCCACATGTATATATCTGTTATAATAGTGTACATCTCTGAGTTGGAAGAACATGCTTTCTGAGGAACACAAGGATATTTTGAATAGAGATACTGTTTTGTTGTGTTAACACTGGCCAATATTACTGCAAGAATCTGAAGATTTCCTATGATGGAGAAGGCTGTAAGGGCTGTACAGAAAACGGCAATACAGTGATAGCACATAACTGGAGTGATCAAATAAGCACAATTTTGTGGGAACACATGTGGATGGAATAAATTAAATAAGAAACAAATGCATTTTTATAGTTCAAAGTGAAATGATTGCTTAGAAATTCCACAGAATGGAGTTACCTCAAAGAAAATTTCCTCAAGTTTTACAGAAGACAGTGCCTTACTTGACATTGCTTCCCTTCAGCTTGGCAAGAAGGATAATTTAATACATCAATAAAATATAATTGGGTTTGCTATTCTCAGTCCAAAACATGTTGGGACAAGCTTATGGCCTATATAATCCACATAGTGTGGTCCATAGGGTTAAGTTATAAGCACCCAGAAGAAAGATATGGAGAAACTAAATTTATTCAAGCACTCCACCTCAGCAACTGCTATTTAAAGTATAACACTTTGTATTTTTTTCTGGAAGTATGTGTAGCTATCCAAGTTAATGGATGAGACAGTCCTTCTGTCTGCCATTCCTTGAATTATCTCATTTTATCTTAAAATAATTCCAATTTTCATATCCTGCTTATCTCTATCTACTTTTTCTACACTGGCCATGATTCTATATCAGTGGTAGTCAACCTGGTCCCTACTGCCCACTAGTGGGCGTTCCAGCTTTCATGGTGGGTGGTAGGGGTTTTGTCGGATACTCAAGCACTTTCCTTTTTTTTAATTTAATTGACTTTTTAAAAAAAATTCATAGCATTATTTAAAAACATTTTCATTAGGTTTTCATAAAATTCCCTGTGACAATTTAAATTTCTGAAAATATACTATTTGTATCACCCGCACGTAAGTTTAGTTCACGTTACGTAAGTGAAACTAAATGGCGCTATAGTACGACTGCAAACAAAAGAGCTTCGTCCCAGAATAGCTCGTGCATCTCTCCCCATACCATCCAGCTGTAACAGACAAGCAGAGATGGTAGCCAGCATCGCCCCCAACCCAATCCATGATGCGCGAGAGGCATGTGCAGATGACGATACACGGTGCATTACTGTGGAACCGATGGGCAGTTAGAAAATTTTACTACTAACAGAGATACAAAAGTGGGCGGTAGGTATAAAAAGGTTGACTATCCCTGTTCTATATACATAATTATGCCTTTCCTTACTTTTTCTTTTTCCAAGACTAAAATCCTTATCATTTGGAGACAGGAACTGTTCTAATTCCCTAATCATTTGGATTGCCCTTTTCTTCATCTGTAATAAGCTTTTTAAATTGTGGTGACCAAAACAGTGGAGAATATTCCAAGGTTTTATTTTTAATTCCTTTTCTATCTATTCTTATTATGAATATGTCAGTCCAACAAAGCAGAACAGACCAAGAAACCAATGCAAATTTATTTAAACAGTTAACAAAACCTTACAAGTCTGAATGTGCTTCCCCTGCCTCAGTTTATCTTTGTATGAGCTAGGAAGAAGCTTGTCTAAGATGTTTTCTTGTATTTTCTGTGTCAATTGCCTTCATAGCAGCTGTTCCTCCTGTCCTTCAAGGCCATTCCATCTTCCCTTTTGAAAAACTTACCTTTTTCAAATAATTCCCTCGTTAAAATGCAGCACTGCAGGCAAACTCTGTCCATAGCCTGAAGTTCAATCCTGACAGGGCTCACCCTTCCATTCTTCCAAGGTCGGTAAAACGAGGACCCAAATTGTTGGCGGCAATATGCTGACATTATAAACTGCCCAGAGAGTGCTGTAAACCACTATGGAGTGGTATACTAGTCTAAGTAGTATCGCTATCGCTTAACTTGGTTTCAATTTTCATTGAATACTTTACCATGAACTTAAAATCCCTTTCCTAGTAAGTCATTGCTAGATCAGAATCTTCCCTGCTAGATCAGGCTCTTTCTTCCAATGTGTATTATTTTGAATTTGTATATATGAATTGCCTTTACCATTTTAAATCCAATAACCCAGCCTAGAGAGAACATATTTTAGCATTACATTACATTGTACCTTACCCTCACTATTCGCAGTCTGAGAAAGCTCTTTAGGACTATCTGAAGGTCTGGGTGACATCTATTTGTGTTCATTTATCAGCAAAGCTGATTTTCCCTTTTTCCTGAACCTCCATATATACTGTTCGAGTCTTTGAAATATTTTCTGAAAGTTTCAGAGGAAAAGAAAAAGGAACTTCTTAAGAACTATTTTAAGCAATTTCTTAAGAAAGAACAAATAAAAAAATAGTTGAAATAAAAGCCTAGAAAATAAGTTAGATATTCGAATCACCTTAAAGGCCTCTGAATGGGACTACGGTGGCTCAGTGGCTAAGATGCTGAACTTGTTGATCGAAAGGTCAGCAGTTCAGCGGTTCGAATCCCTAGTGCCATGTAATGGGGTGAGTTCCCATTACTTGTCCTAGCTTCTGCCAACCTAGCAGTTCGAAAGCACATAAAAAATGCTAGTAGAAAAATAGGGACCACCTTTGGTGGGAAGGTAACAGCGTTCCATGCACCTTTGGTCATGCCGGCCACATGACCACAGAGATGTCTTTGGACAGCACTGGCTCTTCGGCTTTAAAACAGAGATGAGCACCACCCCCTAGAGTTAGGAACGACTAACATATATGTATGAGGGGAACCTTTACCCCGGGGTGAAATAGTCCTGATTCAGACCGGATCGCGCAATCCGGTAGCAATGAGGGCAGGTAGTTTGGAGAACCAGTAGCAAAAATCCCTGCCCCTCCCCCCTGCCCATGCCCACCCAATCGCCTGGTCCCCACTTGCCTACTTGGCAGCTTCCTGCATCTTTAGCTCTCGCTCGCTATTCCGGCCTTGCTTCAGCTGCTGCAATCAATTGCATCAGCTAGAACTGAATCTGTCTGCCTTTTCCCATGAATTAGGTAAGTAAGTGGGGGGGAGCTTTAAAAGAAATAGTTAATTGGGGGTTTTTAGGTGTTTTTTTTAGACATAGCAATTTAAAATTAAGGAAATTTTAAAGTTAAGGAAGTTTTAAATTTAGCTGCTTTTATCTAAAAATATAAATAAAATAAAATAAAATAAAATATTTGTGCAGCTTTCTGAGATTTGGTGTTTCTGTAGTGTTTCACTCTAGCTACACAAACACACAAAATCTCACAAAGCTGTATGTGGCATTTTGTGCGTGTGTGTGAGTCAGTTGTGTTGTGCTGTATGTGTGTAAAGTGTGAAAGTTGGCTTTTGGGCTTTTTGTGGTTTTTTGTGATACCTCTTATTGTTTTGTGTACTTTATTATTTTTATTATTTATTGTTATTGGCCATGCTCACCCAGTCACCTGATCACCAAGCCACACCCACCAATTAAGCCGCGCCCACAGAACCAGTAGGGAAAATTTTTAGATTTCACCCCTGCCTTTACCTTTACGTTAAAGGCCTCTGAATTACTTCCAAAACACACAATAGAATAGGGAAAGCTGGATATTTTTCACAATTAAGTAAAATTAACAGAATTGGAGCTGGGATATATAAATTTTATTCCTGTAATTCAGAGGGAGGAAAGAGGTAGCCATGTGGCCAGATGGCACTCAATTATTCAGACTGTTTTGTTTATTTTTAAAAAGGAGGAGGAAGGACAAAGACTATAAAGATCATTAAAGGAGAGTTTTCCAAGATGAGATAAAACTCCTGTTCAATTAAAAGAGTATTTATTTATCCTAATAAATAATAATAAATACATAAATAAAATGAGGGGGAAGCCTCTTGCTCTGAGAAAATCTGAAGCCAAGTATAGTGTCTTCACGCAGGAGACTTTTTTTCCTATTATCACCACCCAAGGTTTTCTAACAACCAAGGATTATTAGTATAAAGAGTGAAAATAAATAATTACGACACATTAATTATGTGCAAGCAATCTTGCATGTGATTTCAGATATTCAGAAAACCGGGTTTCAACAACCCATGGCTACAAATATGTTCCAGAATTATTTTTTCCAAGTTATATGATTCTTTTCTTAGCCCTTATGCCTCTAAAACCCACACCTCTTTTTGACACTTCTATTTATGGGGGATGAAGCCGAGAAGAGCAAGTTCCCAGATGAAATTGTCAATAAATTCAGGCCCAGAATACATACAAGAGCATAACCGAAAATTAATTAATGGATGGATGGATGGATTTTATTGCCCAAAGTTATGACAATGGTATTTGGACCAAGTGTCATTTGAAGAGTAAGCAAAGTCAAAGAGAAGATATTGTCTAATGGCTGTAGATGCAGCAACTGAATGAAATATCCAATCTCACAAGCAAGATGCATAAAGGACATTTCATATTTCCACGGCTCTTAGTCCACTCTCTGTCTGGGCTCTCGTGCATATTTGCATTGGATTCAGCTGTGGCACTATGGAAATTACTGTAAATGTAGTTTTGGATTAGGAATGCATGTTTGTTTATAATTGCTGGCAGGATACCAATTTCCCAGGGGCAGAATCTCTTCCTCCTTACGTCTCCCCAGCTCCCCAGGGTGACCTCATCCTTTTTTGAGGTTCAGCCAATTTTATCATCCTTCATGCTATATGAATCATAGAATGCATATTGAAGTACAGGGGAACTGACTTTAGACAAGCATGCACATAATGGTTTCTCTGATTTTATTGTTTAATTAGCCTATTAGCCATGGTGTCACAGTGGTTAGAGTGCAGTACTGCAGGCTACATCTGTTGACTGCCAGCTGACTGCAATTTGGCGGTTCAAATCTCACCAGGCTCTCAAGGTTGACTCAGCCTTCCATCCTTCTGAGGTCGGTAAAATGAAGACCCAGATTCTTGGGGGCAATAATCTTTCTCCCAACAACCAGTACGCTCTCACAGAGAGGGGCTCCTCAGGGTGCCGTCAGCCACGCAATGCCGGCTGGCGGCCCCCAGGGGGAGGGCCTTCTCTGTGGGGGCTCCTACCCTATGGAACGAGCTTCACTCTGGACTTCGACAAATACCTGACCTTAGGACCTTCCGCCGCAAACTTAAAACCTACCTATTTTGTCTTGCTGGACTCACTTAAATTTTAAATTATCAAATTGATTTTATGGGTTTTAAATTTTTTGTAAATTTTAGAGGGTAATATTTTATCTATAAGTAGCCATATCGAATAGGTTTTTTAAGGGTTGTTTTTAGTTTTGTATTGTTGTTTTCTTTCTGTATTTTATTCCTGGCTGTACACCGCCCTGAGTCCTTCGGGAGAAGGGCGGTCTATAAATAAAAATATTCTATTCTATTCTATTCTATTCTAAGTGCTATTGCTATTGCTATTCTTAATCCCCCCCTTGATGAATAAATAAACAAAATAATATAGGAAACATGATTGTTGCTGCAAATAATTTTATTTATTTATTTTATTAGATTTTTATTCCACTTTATTCCTTTAGAAGTAACTCAAGGCAGAAAATTTACCTAATGCTCCTTCCTCCTCCTGTTTTCCCCACAGCAACAATCCTGTAAGGTGGGTTGATTTCAAGGAGTTTGACTGGCCAAAGTCACCCAGCAGACTTTCATGCCTAAAGTGGGATTTGAATTCACCGTATCCAAAGTTTTGTTAACCACTGTGCCAAATCGTATGTCATATTCTGGTTTGTAATCCAGTTATAACTTTAGTTAATCTATAATTAGTTAAATTCAAACTTTATGGGAAACTATAATTTAAGAAGCCAGTCAACCTCTCTTGAAGCAAAGCATAGAACAATGTGATGGCTGTTATGCTGTTGAGCTCATCCTCTTAGCGACATTATTCAAATCAGAATTTATGAGACTTATAACCCTCCACACGTTTGTGGGAACACTGCCATAAAGCAGATGTAATGAAGATATGTTTCACATCAAATGCTGAAGACGTGGATCTCATCATATTATGAAGAGGATGGGATCAAAAACAAGCTCAGACTCTTGTCTGTTAATAATTCTTAGGCTTAGCTCTTTTATCACTTTGTATAATGTAAAAGCAAAGGGCTTTTTTTCTGTCTACATGTATCATAAATAAGAAATAATGCCGACGTTCAACCTTCAGTTTAAAACTGTGCTCTCGACAACTGGGTATTGGTCAATTTGAACCATATGAAGAATCAATACCAGAAATAAATGTTATTGCAGACACACACAAAATGATTTTTCATACTGGTAAAACTCTTGGATTTCTATTCAGGTATTAAGAATCTCCAAGCTCCATAGACAGCCAGGCTCCTTAGCTAGTGTGTTGTCAACATAGATTCATTTTGTTGAACACTGAGGCTGCATGACAACCAGAGATTTATTTTTCTGTCTAATGTTAAACTATTCTGCCACTCCAATATTCCTAAAGATATGTATCCCTTTCTCTCATAAACTTGCAATAGGATGCCTACCGCTTGAAATATAAGGTCCTTTCTCTTTTAAATCATTGTGGATAGTAAATATAAGACTTTAAAGAGCTTCAAGGAGAATTATGCAGAGGAGCAAATTTGTTCTTTTATAAAACTATTAAGTGGCAAAAATATATATATTTTGTTTGAGTTGCTCAAAAGAATGTTAGAATACATATTAAAGATGATCCCGTAAACCAACAGATATTATAAATGTGGAATCTAACTGAACAGCATACTGCAACACACATCCAGCTTTCCCCTAATCAATCAATCAATCAATCAATTGTTCAATTGATTGAACAATTCAATAACAGTTATGCTGAGTCTTTAGCCCAACTTTTGTTTGTACACTGACCAATGAAATGCCTATAATAAGATCCCAACAGGACATGAACACAATGCTCCCTTCCGACTCATGCCTCCCCCCCCCCCCAATATGAGTACCATTCAAAATCAAAGTCTATGCTTTCCTCCTAGTATTCTATCACTGGAAAAACAGTGTCTAAGGGAGTAAAGGAAGAGAAGTGCAAAAAGAATTACAATCCCATGGCATTGTGGTGATGATGATGTTGCCTAGTGGCCAAGTGATGAATCGTTTGGATCACTAAAGTACATTAGAGCGAATCACGGGCATACATACCTTCCTCCATCTTACCTTCTATAGGTAAATGAAATGAAATGATTCATTTCCCACACAGAGAGAGCCAGTATCTCTAGTTACAAAGCACAGGGCTGGAGACATGTATCCCACAAAGCTTTTCCTCTCAGTTGAGAAGCATGCCGTGGGAAAACGAGCTGATTTTGAACAATTGGAGAGAATGAATGAATGAATGAATGAATGAATGAATGAATGAATGAATGAATAGAGAGAGGGGACGGGAAGGAAGGAAGGAAGGAAGGAAGGAAGGAAGGAAGGAAGGAAGGAAGGAAGGAAAGAAAGAAAGAAAGAAGGAAGGAAGGAAAGAAGGAAGGAAGGAAGGAAGGAAGGAAAGAAAGATTTTTTTTCTCATGTTTATGAGGATTTATTTTATTGAGGATGAGCAAGGAAGAGACCTATGACAATTCTTTGGGGTGATATCCCAATGCCTCTTTCCACTTATGACTGTATGACTATAACTTGTTGCTGGCAATCTTTATGATTTATATTGATATATTGATCATCAATTGTGTTGTAAATGTTGTACCTTGATGAACGTATCTTTTCTTTTATGTACACTGAGAGCATATGCACCAAGACAAATTCCTTGTGTGTCCAATCACACTTGGCCAATAAATTCTATTCTATTCTATTCTATTCTATAATACAAGAATGGCTACTGGGTGATTGTGATTTTGCCAAATATTATTGAATTGCAGTTCCATCAGTTTTACCCAACATGACTAATTGAGATTATGCAAAGTCGCAATTCAGTTGCATCACGGGTGTCACACATTGACCACCCCTGCAGCACTCCATAGCTCAAAATACAGTTCTTTCTTTCTGGTCTTTTCTTATTAAGAACATGACAGTTTTTTAAAATATCAACAGCAATAGTATTGACCTGATGAATGGGGACAGAGAAAATGTTATCATAAAAGCATCATGGAAAACACATTGCACAAGACTTTTCTCCTTTAAATAAACACATGCTGGGATGAACAATTCTTTTGGCTTTTTCCCTGACTGTGTATTAAAGAAACAATGAATTCCCTCAGTTGTCAAACAATACATTCAAGGCTCAAGCAAAAGCAAGTAGTAATAAAAGACGTTCACTCCCAATAAAAGGAAAACCATAACTGTGAAGACCCTTGAAGGAAATCCAACACCTCAGAGGTAACATCTTTGATCTGCAGTTGGTACCTCTAACAGAAATACACTTGACACTTTAAATATTGATGAGATATTTGCAGAACCAGCATTAGAAGTCATGTCTTCGCTTTGTTCTGAAGAAATAAAACCTGAGCTTCAAAGACATTATACGGGTCCTGATCTCAGGAGTCTTTAAAGCACCTGAAAGTACATCAAACCAAGACCTGTCTAAGTTTGATATGTTATACCAACCGTTGTTACACATGGTTGTTTGGAAAGAAATACAAATGCCGTGACTCCTTCCTGTAGTCTCATTCTTTCTTATTCTAACAAATAAGATCGGGCGGTTAAAAGAAATAGGGATTGTTCTTATTGAGATAGATTGCATTAGCTGGTCATATTTGTGTGGCAAATAGAAGCCTATGCATATTTCGATTCAAGTCTGGGGCTAACGGTACTCTATGTCTGAGGACTGTATTATTTGACAGAATAATAAATTAACCCCCAAAAATTATCTACCTTCTGAAGCCAAAAAAAACCCCAACCCCAAATCCTCCTGCTCTCTCCAAGTAATCAATATAAGATGAAATTTAACATTCTATGCAGATGAAGTAAGGGTAAATGTCAGCAGCAATATAGCTGTTTGTCAAGGGTTTTTTTTCCCCCTACTATCTCATAGAAATCTTTTTTTCCATATGTCCATCCAAGTTTCATCATTATTAGCAGGGCAACTAAGAAGCAATCACTATATCAAGCATGACAGAAAGAAAATTAGGCTACTGGCCATGTTTTCTCCTGAAACATCTGGTTCGTGAAAAGAAAAATCTCCACAAAATTAAAAAGATTAAAGGAAAGGATTCAAAAAAATTAAATACACTTGGCTGGAAATGTGGAGCAATAACATCTCTAAACAATACAAGTAAGATAAAATAATGCATGGGCTGTTATCAAATGTTTTAATGATAATCAGCTTTATTCTAATTTCTTTTTCTTGAATATCAAATTTAAATTCCAAGAAGTAGATGGACAGGGCTAAACGGATTAAACACATTTCATTGTTCAGACTGTAGTCTGAGTTTCTAATTTGCTAATGCTGATCAAGAGACAACGGGAAATGAAATATTAATCATGTCATTGATTTTTCATCATTAAAAAACACATATATAAAATTACAATAAGATAAACAGAAGAAGAATAAAAGCAA
The DNA here is from genome assembly GCF_028640845.1 of Ahaetulla prasina. NCBI lineage: Eukaryota > Metazoa > Chordata > Lepidosauria > Squamata > Colubridae > Ahaetulla > Ahaetulla prasina. Next base: position 152,414,271 of record NC_080541.1, on the reverse strand, counting down.
CAGAACAACAAATACAGTATAAAATACAGCAACCCAGATTCAAGTGAAAGTTTATGGAAATCAATGTAGCTTGATTGATCATAACATTTTGAAAAGGATAACTTTTCAATTGTGCAATTAGGCCAGAATAGATTATTTAGATGTAATCCTCTTCATGGAAATGATTTTAGATTCATTATTGTAATATCACCTGCAAAGGCTAGATGGTAATTAATAATTTTGCATTTTAAAACTGTGGAAAAATTACAACTTGAAATCTAGCAGCTGCACATATTCCAAAGGAAATTATTATGATTTTAATTATGCATAAAATGAATGCTTAAAATATATATTTCCCAATCCATTTTTTCCACCAAGCAACATTGATAGCTAGGAAATTTAAAAAGAAAAAAATAACGAGCAAAGACAGGACTTACAAAACAGAATTCTATAGAACAAAATCATTATCCTAGCAGGAATGCTTGCAAGTATTTCCCAAACAGAGGGACATTATCTATCATTAATACAGCAGTAATAGAGGGATGTGGCTACCCACCATGTTTTATTTGGCAATCCTTATGATTTATATTGATATATTGACCATCATTTGTGTTGTAAATTTTGTACCTTGATGAAGGTATCTTTTCTTTTATGTACACTGAGAGCATATGCATCAAGACAAATTCCTTGTGTGTCCAATCACTTGGCCAATAAAAAATTCTATTCTATTCTATTCTATTCTACTGCAACCAATGTTACTAGCAGAGCTTCTACCTTTTGAATGCATCAGGTCACAAAGAATTCGACTCTCATTCTACTGCTACAATACTGAGAACATCATCATCTTCAGCCACTATTAATACTTGGTGAACTTGCAGCTGAGCAACTGTACAGATTTTTGTTGGCATTTAACATAAAAAGAAAGAAGTAGCCTTCATCTCAGGTATCAAACTCCCTGCAGTGTTGTGCGTGTATGCCTTCAAATCCGTTTTTGAGTCCTGGTGGCTGCCAGATTTCTTGGCAAGGTTCTTGGGAAGAGGTTTGTATTGCTTGTTTCCTAAGACTAAGAGTGAATAACAGACTCAAGCTGGCTTTGTCTCACAAGTTGGAGTAGAATTCACAGACTTCCAGTTTCCAGCCAGATGCCTTAGTTGCTATACCAGTAACCAGTAACAGTAACAGAGTTGGAAGGGACCTTGGAGGTCATCTAGTCCAACCCCCTGCTCACGCAGGGGACCTGTACTAGCGATTCGAACCGCTGAACTGCCAACTTTTCTGATCAACAAGCTCAGTGTCTTAGTTCTCTACAGTATTAACATTATTTAAAAGCAAATGCCAATTTGGAAGCATGTTCCACTCAAATAGGAAAAATTCAGAACAGTCATAGGAAGCTGCCTTGTCCATTGTAACTAGTTTTTTATTCATTCATTCATTCATTCTTAGAGTTATATCCCACTTTTCTTTTGTATGACTCAAAGCAGCATGTATAATTTTCCACCTTCTATTTTCCTCCACCACACAGCCCACCACACAGCCCACCATCAAGGAACTGAATGACTACAGACCAGTTGCTCTAACATCTGTAGTCATGAAAACCTTTGAAAGGCTAGTGCTTTCCTACCTGAAAACCATCACGAATCCGCTCTTAGACCCCTTGCAATTTGCATACCGAGCAAATAGATCAACAGATGATGCTGTTAATATGGCTCTGCACTACATCCTACAACATCTTGAGTCTCCAAAGACCTATGCAAGGGTCCTTTTTGTAGACTTTAGTTCAGCATTCAATACCATCATTCCAGACATTCTTCTAACTAAGCTAAACCAGCTACAGGTACCGGAACAGACTTGTAAGTGGATCACAAGCTTCCTAACAAACAGGAAGCAGCAGGTGAAGCTAAGCAAGATCACATCAAATACCTGTACAATTAGCACAGGGGCCCCCCAAGGCTGTGTGCTCTCCCCACTTCTCTTCTCTCTGTATACCAATGACTGCATCTCCAATGATCCATCTGTTAAGCTACTGAAGTTCGCAGATGACACAACAGTGATTGGTCTCATTCGAGACAATGACGAATCCGCATATAGACGAGAGGTCAACGACTAGCCTTGTGGTGCAACCAAAACAATCTGGAACTGAACACACTCAAAACCGTAGAAATGGTGGTAGACTTTAGGAAAACCCTTCCATACTTCCACCTCTCACAATACTTGACAACACAGTATCAACAGTAGAAACCTTCAAATTTCTGGGTTCTATCATATCGCAAGATCTCAAATGGACAGCTAACATCAAAACATCATTAAAAAGGACAACAAAGAATGTTCTTTCTGCGCCAACTCAGTAAGCTCAAACTGCCCAAGGAGCTGCTGATCCAATTCTACAGAGGAATTATTGAGTCTGTCATTTGCACCTCTATAACTGTCTGGTTCGGTTCTGCAACCCAACAAGAAAAACACAGACTTCAGAGGATAATTAGAACTGCAGAAAAAATAATTGCTACCAACCTGCCTTCCATTGAGGACCTGTATACTGCACGAATCAAGAAGAGGGCCGTGAAAATATTTGCAGATCCCTCACATCCTGGACATAAACTGTTTCAACTCCTACCCTCAAAACGACGCTATAGAGCACTGCACAACAGAACAACTAGACACAAGAACAGTTTTTTCCCGAAGGCCATCACTCTGCTAAACAAATAATTCCCTCAACACTGTCAGACTATTTACTGAATCTGCACTACTATTAATCGTTTCATAGTTCCCATCACCAATCTCTTTCCACTTATGACTGTATGACTATAACTTGTTGCTGGCAATCCTTATGATTTATATTGATATATTGATCATCAATTGTGTTGTAAATGTTGTACCTTGATGAACGTATCTTTTCTTTTATGTACACTGAGAGCACCAAGACAAATTCCTTGTGTGTCCAATCACACTTGGCCAATAAAAATTCTATTCTATTCTATTCTATAAGGTGGGTTGGATTGAGACAGAGAGAGACTGTCTCAAAGTCACCCAGCTGGCTTCAATGCCTAGAATTCATGGCAGTGGTTCTGTGGGATTACAAAACAGAAGATTTGATCATCTGGGAACTTCTGAAAATGGCTATTAAGAAGACAGGGCCTTCTGCATGCAAAGCTGTTGCTCCAATGCTGAACAATACCCATTCTGCAATTTAGAGAACTCTCCAACTGCTATGGAAAGAGGGGCAAAAATAACTTTATAATTTCCTCATCTCCTGCCTTCTGTGAGGGACCTGTGACATGCCAAGTGTTTTCTGTTCAGTTTTGAAAGGCATTTTTTATCCGCAATCAATTTCATCTCCTCCCATTTGATATTCATTCACATGGAACTAAATCTGAGCGTTGGTTTTTTCATGCATATACTTACTTTTTCTTACATGGTGGAGAAAAAAAGATATCCTTATTTTCTGGTGGAGTTCTATCCTTAAGTAAATATGGCTTGTTGTCTATTTCTCTATTGATAGGCAAAAGAAACACTGAAGGCACAAAGCTCGCCTGAGCTTTAAAAGATAGAAAACTTTCCTCAGAAAGCGCTCTTTAAAGCCAAATCATTGCAAAGTTGGCTGAGCTGCATCAAAAGCTTTTCTTTTCTTCCCCCTCCCCCCTTTTTTTCTTAGCATCTACAGTAAACACAAATATTCCTTAGAAACAACACATATTCCACTTCAAAACCAGTGGCATCCAGATATTAAAAAGAAAAAAGGCCACAGTTCTTTATCAATCTTATTTGCTTTCAGTAGCTTTAGTTTATTGTGTGCTTTCTAAACAAAACAAAACAATCCAGGATCAAGATCTTTGCCACCACTGCACAAATCAGATTAATAAAAAGATGGGGATGAGAAGGTATATGGCAGGAACAAGGATGTCCCCTTACTGTGAAGAAGTATGATGTCAGCATTTCAGAATGTACTTGTGTGTCTTCTCTCAAAGGACCTATTAAAAATCATCTCATACTCTACCTATCATTTGTTGCTTAAATAGCACTTGAGTGTCTGACCAGTAAACATCTGTTCCAGGCTTTCCTCTACTGACTCATATAATATAAATGATATAAGGTTAAAGAGGGAAAGCACTTTTCGGTTACCTGCTGCAGCAAATTCCTTTGCTGTTGGAATGTTGTTTCGGCATGTCTCTATGCCGTTAGTTTCTTGGTCAGATTAGAGGAGGGTCAGGTGTTGGACACTTCTACAGCAAAACAGAACACTTCCTAATTAATTTTCCATCATAATAAATGTTTTGTTCCCATCTGTCAGCAATTGGCGCTTTTTCTTCCAGATGTTTACCACTGGATAAGAAAGCCCTGGCTTTCCAGATGTTGATGAACTTCCATTCTTTCCCAGAATGGCTAATGGAACAAAATGCTAAGCACTGTAAGTCAATAATATATGGAGCGCCACAGGCTTTCCAACAATTCAGTTATATATATCAGGGGTCTCCAACTTTGGTCCCTTTAAGACTTGTGGACTTCAACTGAGTCCTTCGGTTCTCCTTCGGGAGAAGGGCGGTATAAAAATTTAAATAATAAATAAATAAATAACTCCTTTGCTGGCTGAGGGACTCTGGGAGTTGAAGTCCACAAGTCTTAAAGGGACCAAGGTTGGAGACCCCTGATGTCTATTGATATTATATTTTCCTGGCTTCTTCTCTCTTTTTACCTTGTTAAGATCAGAATTGAAATGGGAACCTGCTGCGGGTTATTCTATTGTGTTTTTTCTTTGCCTGTTTGCTTTTTTCAGGTTACAGTTCTGCCCTAGATTCAGGTTTATTTTATCTGACCATTTTCTTGGTAGTAGAGCTCTTCTGATTCCTCAAACTTGTTTTTTCTGCCCTTTACAAATATAAGACCTATTCTTCCCCACAACAATTCATTAAACATTCGATCAACCAAGAGGAAACTAGAACCTACATATCCAATTCCAATCCAACATTTTAACCACAACTCTGTATTGGCTTTATTTAGGAACAAAATTTGTATGCATGCCAATGTCCTGGATATCACATCAGTTGAACTCTTTGGGAAAAGGGAAAACTCAATGGAATCCAAAGCTTCACAGAGAATAAACTAGGGGTCTCCAACCTTGGTCACTTTAAGACTTGTGGACTTCAACTCCCAGAGTTCCTCAGCAAACAAAGCAAAGTTGGCTGAAGAATTCTGGGAGTTGAAGTCCACAAGTCTTAAAGGAACCAAGGTTAGAGACCCCTGGTCTAAAGTCCCATTTCTTCCCCAGAATAGAAGAAAACCCTTTACAAGTAGAAATTTAACAGCACTAATGGAGAAGAGTATTATACTCAAACATCTCACAAGAGACATTATAAATTGCAGCAATTTTTTTTTAATGACGGGAATGCCACCAACACATCCATCTTGTTACTTTCACTTAGATAGGGCTTTCAGTAAACATAGATTTTATGTATAAAAAATGTTCCAAATGAGGCACCTGACCTTGACTCTGTTATTTCTGTGTTCATTTCATGTGATTTAATAAAAGCTCTAGAATGCACAAACCCAGAAAAAGCTTCTTTTATGACACTTTTCATCTCTCCCAGCTAATTCTCTTTTCATGTAGGTGCTCCATCACTGGAGGCTTTTCAGAATAGGCTGTCTGGAATGATATGGGGTCTGTCCGTAATGGTACCTGAGCAGAGGGTTGGACTAGAAGACCTCCAAGGTCCCTTCCAACTCTGTTATTCTGTTATTCTAATACAGAAAAATTGAACATATGGGCAATCTTATTACTGATTTTTGGAAGCTGCTCTTGGAGCTTTTCCTACAAGGAAATTTCAGATGCTAATAATGCTGACTATTATGATGATAACAATACCACTTCTGCATCAAGCTATTCTTTAAACAATTATTTAACAATGTATTGATTCCCTAAAGATGACTTCTTGTTGAATAACGTTCTCCAGAAGTATCTTTATGCATTGGGAATCCCTAAATTATTCTTGGAGTTTTATAAACTGAACTTCACCTTTTTTTACCTGTTCTGTTTCCAATTCCCATGACTTATGTCTAGACAGAAAAACTCCAGTTCCTTCTGCCTGTTTCCTCACTTAAATGACCTCTTGAACTACTCACTTCTTCTCCTTAACTTTAGATTCCATTCCACATATATACACAGAAAAAATGACTTCAGCTAAACATTACAAAAAATGTTCAGTGGATGAAGCAACCCAAGAGGCACTGGACTTTCCTTTTGCAGAAGTTGGAAATGTATGTCAGTTTAGACTCCTGAAAAATCATTTTTTCCTCCTGTCTCCCTCTGTCTTTTGGGAAAAAAAACTAAACCAAATACTCATCTATTATAATTTATTAGGAAATTGCATCTTCAAAATATTTCCCAGGTCTATGATTCTAGGAACTGCTTACAAATGAACCAACAAGCAAGATGGTATCGTCAGAAATCAAATATGTGGCTTTCTTCAATTTCCCCCAGAGAATGTTATTCTCGACTTAACTTACTTTCGAGTTTACAAACTGCATGGTTAGTTTTCAAGTTTCTGCAGGCTGTACATAAAACTTTGATGAACATCACTGTGCTTCTTAAGGACCTAATTTGAAATGTTTTTGTATAAACATCCATCTGAATAACTACAGTATCTATCCATTGCAATATATTTTTAGAGATTATCAATTTGTTCCAGTAAAATGATCACAACTCTTTTCTCAAATTGTTTATATTATCTTTTTTATAATAAGGACATTCAGATTTAAGATTGCATTGCTCAGGCTTTTTATGGATAATTTTTTGCCATTAGGTTATGTCTCACTAACTAATCAATACTTGAAGTGCAGTTTCATTTATGCAGTCTATTGATTTAGAAATTTGACGGTGCTTATGATATCTATCGTTATCTGCAATCTTAGTGATAGTTTTACTTTATCTGCTTTCAAAAAAATTGTCAGTTTTTTTCAGTGTCATTCATTTAGACTACTAAAGCTCCCTTTTCCCTCTGCCTCCATCGTATATTCTGTTTAAAGTTCTCAGAAGATAAACATTGGAAAAAGCAGAAAAAAATCCTAGGCCACATACACATTTTTAATGCCAATATACTCAGTATCTGGCAGAACATAACTTATATGATTTAGATTCAGAACGTTAAGTAAAGACACACTGGTCTTTATACAGCTCAGAGAACACCCAGGACATACTTGATTTGTATGTGGATGGGAGACTCCAGGAAATCCCTGAGCTATAAGTTAAACAAGGAATTAAAAAAATATTTGAAATGAAAACAATTCATTTTTTTAAAATGATAATTTTATGAAAATTACAATTGCAACAATAAAAACTAATACAAAAAAAGAAAAAAATGGAAAAATGCAGAAAAGAAAAAATAGAAAGAAAAATAGAAAAGAAGGAAAAAATAAGAACATAGTAAAAAAATGAAAAGAAAAATGATATATAAAGAAATTATTTCCTCCTTTGTTACAAGTATAAACTCATCACTCTCTCTTAAAATAGAGCAAATGATCTCTTCTTCCTATATTCCATCTCTTATGTATAAACAAATCCTTACAGTCTTGTCAATCCAATCCTGATTTTAGCAAAAATACATTAAAGATTACCAGAGAAAACAAAATATATATTTTAACCTTGATCAGATAAAACAACTTTGTATTAATTCCTCTTTAATCCCTTTAGATAATGTTGTAGAACTTTATTTCTTTTCTCTTTTGTTTTTGTAAGCTCCAAATATTTGGGGAGGAGGGTGAGGCTGTCTCTCAATATCACACATCCTTGAAAATGCTGTGATGTGGTTCGATGATCACGGGGAGCTGCAACATCAGCTCAGATGCCTGTGATAAATGTATAATTCAATGTTTTAATGCACTAAAGAAATGGGGGAAAGCATTTCTGCCTGGGTGCAGCTTCTTTTGCAAAGCACAGACAGCAATTCCAACTTCACTTTCTCATAAGGTAGGAGATCTGAAATAGATACAGTTGTTGCCATTATAATTATTGGTGAACAAGGTTTTGGCAGGATCTGCCAACCAAAAGAGACCCAGAGGAGAAAATGTACATAAGTACTGAGAACCATGGCTCTTCAGTATTTAACTATCCCTATCTCATTTACCTTGAAGATAATTCAATAAGAAACCCACTCCCACCCACCCACCCACCCACTGATGGCAGAAATGAATGGAGACCACTTCACGTTTGTCAGTGACAAACGGCAAAAGCTACAAGCTGAAGTTGGTTAAATGCACTCCCCTTCCAATGTGGCAGGGCTTCTTTATTTATTGTAACTAAAAAGTAAAGAAAAAGTCACAGCAGAAAGGAAGCCAAGTGCGATCAAGGGCTATGGCAAATTCTGAGAAGCCAGATAAATGATAAGTATAAAAAGGCCCTTTTGGGTTTACAAGCAATAAGTGCTACCGGATGAAGAGCTGTAACCACTATCTGCTGGCTTCTTTCAACCTTTGGATCAAGCAACTCAATCAATATTTTCTGTATTCAACAAGAATCATTTCAACCAGAGTTCATTATAAAGGCAACTGGAATGACAAGAAGAATTGTAACTGCTTCTCTAAATTGCTATTACAGAGGGCAATATTTAATTCCAGTGTGTCTACAAATCCCCAATATATGTTATTCTTGTATGGCTTTCGGAACTTATAAGATATAAGTGAGTGCCCTCCAGATGTTTTGGATACCAGACCTCGATTCAGCTAATGATGAGAGATACTAGGAATTTACAAAATTCTTGCCTTTTAGTGTAAGTTATAAAATATCTGGTTTTACTCCTTGTGTCAATATGAGTTAAATAAAAGACAGATTTACTGGGAGAGGGGAACCCTGAAGAAATGGAAATTAAGTACACTCCTGGGCTAATATATAACTTACATTAACTCTCACTAACCTAGTGAGAGTTTTGTTATTGATCTTAACATTACAGAGAGAGGGAATTAGACTTTTGTCCATTTTAACTGCAAGTTTAGATTTCTCAGACACTACAGTTACATCAGGTACATCCCTGCCCACCCTCCACAATGCTCCCTTTGAAATATTTCCAACATGAGAGTATCCCAGTGTTGCAAAGCATGAGTTTTGGATACAGACCTCTGTACTGACAAGCATATAGGAGTTGTGCAATGAAACCACTTGTCAGATTTTCCTTCTGCAAGCATGGAATTCTCTCTTTAACCTTAGAGGAGGAAGCTCAAGCAATGTAACATAAAAAGTTGACACCTCAGTGACATTAACCCTGAAACTGCAACTTATCTTCCATAAGTAATAAATAAATTAAAGAAGATAGATAGATAGATAGATAGATAGATAGATAGATAGATAGATAGATAGATAGATAGATAGATAGGAGAGAGAGAGAATATTTTGTAAAAATGTAATGCTAATTTAAAATGTGAAAGATAAAGGACTTTTAGTGGCTGTTAGTGACAGTTAATATAATTTTTCCTAGGAATTATTTGCCCCTTCCCTGGAGAATCTAGGAAGATACAACATTACCTTGAATCTTTTAGTTCTGAAAAGACTATAAAAATAATTTTCCAATAAATAAGATTTCAGGGGACAGGGGGAATAACTTCTTTGAGGCAGTCTAGTCTTTAAAACTACCTCCAACACCACACTGTATCCATGCTGCAAAATTACAGAGTCTAATTTTAATTTACAATCAATTTCATTATTTATAATTTAATGTCTTTCATGGTGTTTTCTTTTCTTTTGAATAATATGAATTGTCAAAACGGTGCTTTTTGTCACCTATGAATATTTTTCTTCCAGTTACTCTGGTATGCCCAAGAGAAAATTTTATATTTTACATAAGGAAAGAATAGAAAGACCTAATGTAAGTATTGGTAAATGTGTGTTGTGAAATCAGTATGACAAGTACAACACTGATTTCAGATAAAGTGAGGTGAATTCTAAATTAAATAAAATGTTTGTATGGGCTTCTGGAAAAAAATAGTCACTCATTGCTTAAGGAAATTCAAAGCAACAAAAATAGTGTTTGTAATCTTTTTTTGAATTAATCTCTATTATATGATCTATTTGAAAGTAGAAGTCTTCATTTGGGTTAATTTTAAAGGTGGATTGTTTTCATTTTTTCACAACTGGGAATATAAGTATGTGCATACATATTTATTCATTTATTTTTTTGTCATAACAGCATACATAAGCATAAGCATGAAGTAACTATATAACATATAAGCATATATATGAGTATAAGCATGTAATAACTATATTAATTGGATATAATGAAAGGAAACAATAGGACAGGAACGGTAGGCACGTTTGTGCTCTTATGCATGCCCCTTATAGACCTCTTAGGAATGGGGTGAGGTCAATAGTAGAGAGTTTTTGGTTAAAGCTTTGGGGATTTTGAGTAGAGACCACAGAGTCAGGTAGTGTGTTCCAAGTATTAATAACTCTGTTACTGAAGTCATATTTTCTGCAATCAAGATTGAAGCGGTTAACATTAAGTTTAAATCTATTGTTTGCTCTTGTATTGTTGTGATTGAAGCTGAAGTAATCTTCAACAGGAAGGACATTGCAATAGATGATTCTATGAGTTAAACATAGGTCCTGTCGAAGGCGGCAGAGTACGACTAGCACGTATGTGCTAGTCGTTTACCTTTACCTTTACTTATATTATTTATATATATATATATATATATATACGTTATATATATATATATATTATATATATAATATATGCTTACACTCATCTATACAGGATTACTTTACTTGTTAATTGTAATTATGATCCCATATTTATTGAAATTGGAACCATTTGAAATTCTTTGCAAGTAATTTTCTTTACAATAACCGCTTTGCTTTTTATTAAATGTGAAACAACAGGAAACTTTCCACTAAACAGATATTATAGCAATTGATTTGAAGGCTGAAGGTTGTACTTCTTCTGATGTTTTGCTATTATCACTTTCAATATGCAGTTTCTTTCTCATTCCTTTATCAACATTTCCTGTTTTCTGTTTTCTTTTTGAACCTTCAGCTCTCATTGTTGTAAAGTGTTATTGCTATAATTATTTTATCCAGGGATTATTTAAAATCTTACTCTTAAAGATTCTTGACCTCATAAAAAATTTGCCATTTTGTTTTATTATTATGTTCAGCCATCTTTGGTTTAACTTTAGAAACACCTGCAGTTTTTATTCTACCTTGGATAAATATATATTTTTTCACTGAAATGAAGAGAAGGTGAAGTGAGCTATGCAATTGTGCTTTTAATTTTTTCCCCATTTTCTACTTTCTACAAAGTTATACTGCTATGTGGTAAATGCCTTAATTGGCATGTGAACAGAGAACTGCCATTACTATTGAATATTCCAAACTTCAATGTTAAAACAAAAACCAAAAACCAATGTGTCAAAAATGCAAATTCCGTATGATAAAGGTAAAGAAAGACAGGTGGAAATTTTTATAGAGGCTCTTCATTTCATCATCATTATTATTTCAGTAAGTCATCGGGAGGCTACCAGTGTAATTTTTAGAGTGTCCTTGAAGGTGAAAAACATTGCCATTCTTTTTTCCTACTACAGTTTTCAAAGACAAAACAAACTTGTTTCAGCTGTCCACTTTTACAAATCTATAATTCAGACCAACACTTAGGTCAATCAAAGCTGCCCAGTACAGGCCCCAAAGGAGAAATAAAATAACCATCTGCCACTTTTGCAGTCCCTGAATCCAGAAACAAATTCATATTGTTCCTTTGATACCACTATAAATTGTATTTTCTTTTCTTTCTTTCTTTCTTTCTTTCTTTCTCTTTCTTTCTTTCTTCCTTTCTTTCTTTTTTTAGTCTAAATGACCTATCGTTACAAAGGTTAATTATTGGATATATGTGCACACACGCACACTCACCCAGAGAGACATGCTTTTATAAACAGCCATAAACAAAGATACATAAAATATATGATGAAATTAAAATTGAGCAGATCTTCTTCTGTAGTTTAAGTTATCTACACCGGGATAACATTTTTGTCTCTAAATTGAAGGACATATTCAGTGAAGCTTTTTGAACTGGTAATTGAGCTTTACTTTAACCATAGTGATGGACTGGTATCATCCACTGCACCTGAAGGGAAATGCTTCAGGATGCTCCACCCTCTACTTTTCTCTTCAAAAATGTTTCTTCAACATCTGCCAGTTGAGGTTGTCAGTATGGTCTAATCCTATGATTGATCCTGTTAGAATACAACTATATACATGTCTGTGGAGATTCTCAGTCATACAGGCCATAGTGGTCTCAAAAGTGCTTTTTCAAAAGATAATTGAATTGTTATTTTCCTTGAGGAAGACATTTCACTTCTCATCCAAGAAGCTTCATAGGCTCTAGCCCAGGGGTCTCCAACCTTGGTCCCTTTAAGACTTGTGGACTTCAACTCCCACAGTCCCTCAGCCAGCTCTAGCCAATATGTCTTCCTCAAGGAAAATACAATCCAGCTGCCTTTTGAAAAATACCTTTGATACAACCATACACATTCATTCCAACATCTCAGATCCAGCCCAACTCCTTCAAAGAAGGTTTATTTAAAGACACTTGTGATATATTCATGAGACAAATGGATGGTTTCTAATTTTGATGAACAAACAAACAAATAAATAAATATCTTTCCAGGCACCAAACCTGGATGCCATTCATTTTGTCAACTCAATACTCATTGGTTAGATTACACAGATCTGCTAAGTTCCAAGAAGAATACAAATTCAGATCTTGCTCCCACAATGGCTTAATGTGTTTTATGCTGTCATTTAATTTGAATTGATCAATTCCATTTTCTTCCATCATCTTCTACTGCACATTTCTTCTATCATGAGACCCAAAATGACTTATAAAAGATGCCCAATATACATCCGTTGAGTTTTTGAGAGACACATCTCTGATAAGTTGCATTCAAATCATGCCCTACCTCCACTCGTCTGCATAACCCCATTTGTAATAGCTGGTTTCCATAACTTTCTTGATATTCCTCCTCAAATTTTGACAAAAATATGATTTAAATAGAAGTCTCATGAAAGACTTCGAAGTGTTCATTGAGATCCATAATATACTTTTAAAATCCCAATAAATGGCATTAGAAGAATTTATGGTCCAATTCCAAGCCAGGTTTCCCAAAAGGACTTGCTTGAAGTAGAGGTAATGTTTATTCAATGGCAAGACAGCAGAATACATACTCAATGAATGAAGGTGGCCACACATAAAAGAAGAGGTTGGACACATTTATAGAAAGTCCATACTGTGTTTCAGTTAATGTGTGAACCTATTCCACGCCCAGGGTCTGATAGGAGGAAATGCGGTTTCTCACATGGCAGAGTTTTGCAAACTTTGCCTCTTTCTGAGTCCAGGTGTTGACTTTGGCTGATGGATTTTGGTTTGGGGGAAGTTTATTGTATGTATAAAAGATTTTTGTGCCTTGACTGGATTTTCTTTAGTTTTAATTGAATTACTGGTATTTGCCAATTTCCCTAGCAAAAATTGTGCTTACTCTGTTTTAGCCTAGGCATCAGAATCAGCAGAAAGAAGTGGTGCGGTGGCCTAAAAGTGGAGCTCTCGTCTCACAATCAGGCCGCTGTGAGTTCGATCCTAGGTAGAGGCAGATATTTCTCTCTCTGGGCACACTGAGAATTTATCTGCTGAACAAAATTCCACATTGACGACAAGACGGGCATCCGGCCATGAAAACACTCTGCTAGCTTCATTTAGTTGCCCAGACTCCACCCCACAAGGGATTATGGGATTGTTAAATGAAGATGATGACGATCAGAATCAGCAGAAAATCTTTTATCTTTTTGATAAGATCTTTTGTCTTATTGTCTGGGTTTCACTGACAGGTCAAGGATGGCCAAAGTTAGTGGACAGCATGGATAGTAAGGGTGGAAAAAAAATTCGCCTTCTACTGGCAATGGGACATTAGCTTTATTAAGGTATATGTTTTTTAAATGTTGTAGGCTTCTCTGAGAATTGCAGTGGATGATTAGAGGTAAAAAAAAAATCTTGAAATAAATAAATAAGTAAATTCCATAGAAGAAAAGAGAGCAGAGTAATTAGCATATAGATAGATGCAAAACAACATTTTGGCAATTTTACACATGTTCCCCATTTCTTTCCCTGAAGAAACAAACTCTGGGCTCATTCAGTAAATCTGAGGGCAGAACCGTCGTCAGAGCTATTAGCAAACTTCCTTATGCCTAATAATCTATAGCCAAGCTTTCAGAAGAGCAATTTGATTGTACCTTGTGGTTTTCCTTTTTAAAATTAAAAAAAATTAAAAACGAAATGTTGTTTTGACTCCACAGGCTTTGCTAGAGCATCACCTTGTCTCTAAATTGCTTTTGGGTGATCAGAAGCAGCTTTTTCAATCCTATTGCCTAATGCTACATATAACCCACTGGTGCCTCTTCTAATTAAGGCCATTAATAGCTGTACTTCCCTACATTTACAGGAATAAGAGCAACTCCTCCTGATGTTACCATTTCAGTCTAAAGGTGTATGGTTTTTGTTTTTGTTTTCAGACAGACTGTCTACAAGGAATATTCTGTGGTAAGTGAGGCTGAAAAGACCTTTGTCTGTGGTCCCTAAATAAGTAATGTTCTTTTCCAAACGGTATAGTTTGCATAGAATCTCTGTTATAGTTTAATGTTGGCAAGGACCCAGCCTAAGGCAGATTTCCAAGTATTGTGCTACTGTCTGCGTGCTCCTGTAGAAGAGATGTGTAATATCATCTGAGAAAATTGAGTAAATGGAGTCAATTATGAGATTATCTTTTTCTTCGCCAACTATTCATAGAAGAATGTCATTATAATACAAGCAATTATAAGTCAAAGGTTCATACTGAAATGGGAAATGTCAGAAAGAGACGGTAGTCAAACACATACCCTGTTAGAAAAACCTTAGTTAGCTTTATACATATTAAGGGAATTCTAACTTTAGTCCGAGTTCAAATACCCTGGTCAACCAGGGGAATCATGCTGTGGACATAAACCATTCTTACCCAAAATGATGGCTTTTTATGTGTTTGGAAAAATCACAAAATGCTAATGGGAAACCTAAGAGTTTTAGCTTCAAAATATTTGGAAGACGTCAGATTAGAAAAGGCGAATTCATTTTGCAATCTAATTTCCCTAGCAGAATGTAGCAAAAGAACCACACCATACCTATCAACCAAAAACCTCAGCTTTCAGAAGGTTTAGGAAAATGACATAGTAATAGTTATAAGTTTATTTATAGGATATTGTTTATGTATATTGTATGTATATTCTCATTTTAACCAGCCTAGCCTTTTTTTTCTGAATTTCAAAAAGTTGATTTTAAATCAATCCTTTGCGCAATTCATAGATTGTTATTTTGAGGGGGAAAGAGCTTTGTGCATCACAAGGATGCTGTGAGTCATGAAACCTGGAACATCTGGCAGGTTGAACAAAGAAAAACAGATCCCTTTGGTTTCTTCTGGAGAAAATAGTTGAGAATATCTAGGAATCGCAGGACCAAAAAAATAATAATCATGCAGTACTAAATGATGTACTAGTGATAAAACTCAAGATGAAACATATTTTGGATTCATAATCTAAAGACAAAAGTTTTCAAGTGTCAAGAACTTGACACTTGAAAAAATTGAAAGCCTTCAAAAAGGCACTTTCACTAATGATGAAACTATTAGTTTAAAAGGACTCAGAAATCAGTTACTCAGAGTTACTCAAATGATGCTGATTAGATCACAAAGAGTAAGAGGTAACTAAGCAATGTGCACATTTTTCTTGGTGTTAGTCCCATGGAATTTTATGTGGCTTATTTTTGAGCTGACAAGTATAAGTTGGCAGCTTTCAAGAGATGTCTTAATAAATGTATTCAATGTTTTTAATCATATAAGTATAGATTCATATATCCTGGACTGAATGGGAAAATTGACTTCTTTGATATTTGGTTTTTTTTTTTCAGTTTAAGCAAATGCTTTCTTGTAACCAAAATTGTAATAATAAGGAAGGAAATCAAAATTTAAAAAGGAAGGTCTGCTGATAAAAGGACTAGTGGCTGTTTTGCGGTCCAGATCAGTGATGGGTTGCTATCAGTTTACCCTGGATTGGGCGAACTGGTAGCGGTGGTGGTGGGAGGTTCTGCCCACCCACCCAGATGTCTCTGTGCATGTGCAGAAGCTTCTGCGCATGCACAGAATAGAATAGAATAGAATAGAATAGAATAGAATAGAATAGAATAGAATAGAATAGAATAGAATAGAATAGAATAGAATTTTTATTGGCCAAGTGTGATTGGACACACAAGGAATTTGTTTTGGTGCATATGCTCTCAGTGTACATAAAAGAAAAGAAGTGTTGCAAGCACGCTCCCGCAAGTGAGCGCCCACAAGAGAACCGGTAGCGGCTGAAATTGAAACCCACTACTAGTCCAGATGTGGTAGCTCTATAGGAGCAGAAACAGAAACAAATTAGACAAAAAGTAGACAAAGGTGAGTCTACCAGTGAATGGAGTTGAATTGAGGGTAAACTTTAAAACAAAAAGTCTAGGAAAATCCCATGCATTTGGTCACCCAAGTGGAGAAATTAAAGTCTCCTTGACATGTGTCAAGCAGATGTCTCCTTGACATGTGAATTCTTTAATAGCTTGTTATTTGTGGTGTCTTCCAGACCAAACCATTAAAAGCAAAATTGACATGACAAAAAAAAAAAAGATTTTGTTCCAGTTGCCATCTACTAAGGAATAACATTATTTAATAAACAAATTATCTGCACCCCCTCCTTTTTCATACTAATATATCAGATACAGTCTAATCTCCAAAAGAAAAGAGCCAATCTATATTGAAAATTGGTTCTAATTTTTCCTCATTTATGAAGTACAACAGCTTATGGCCATTTTATTACCTTTAGGAAAGATCAGAGATCCTTAAAAAAGAAATCATGGATTGTGAACTATGGAGAATAGCTAAATCAGCCATGACCTTGAAACATTCACCCTGTATTTAGGTTAAATTAGAAAGTCACAAAATACATAAAAGGAGAATTGGAAGTTTATGGAAAATATTTCTAAAATAGTCTTTAAAAGAGAGTTACCCCACTTCCATAGAGGAAAAAAAGACTACTTCAAACCTAGTAGGAAAAAAGAAGGAAGGGGCCTAGTCAACAGATAACTAAAGGATAGTATTACTGGGCGCAAAGGACTGACATAAAGGATTTAAATGTTAAATTTATATTATTTAAATTTACATTTAATGTCTACATTTAAATTTAAATATAAACATTCCTAAACTTCAGTACATACATAGCAAGCATTTGACTCAGAACTTTGAGTTGAAAACTTGAAGCAAACAACTTTCCTTTTAACGATTCAGTCTAGAAGAAATCATAAATAGCGCTCAGCAGCGGAGCTACTATATGAGTTCCTGTCCTTTAAAGCCCAAAGAACAAGCTAAATTAAAGAATAGTTGAAGAAGAAAGAATTTGCAAGCAGTAAGAGGAAAAAGAGAAGCTCAGCAGAGCTACTGTGCAGGAGAGGCACTAACGAAATGCTACATTAACTAGTTAATTTGCCTGCACACATGCACTATACTCTAGTCTTCTTCAACCTGGCTGGTGCCCTCTAGATGTCCCATTAGATCCAGTCAAAATAGCTAATTCATTATTGTGCAATGTATCTGGAGGGCATGGGACTCAGGAAGGCTGTCCACATCAACAGAAATGTCTTTGCTGAGTATTCTTGGCTTTTTCTGCACGGGCAAGATCTTTCCTGAATGTGCAGTTTTGTAACAACTATTTCTTCCTGTATTTGTCAAACACTCTTTGCTCACCAGATGGGTTTTCCCTAAGCTCCTGTGCCACTAATAAAACTGCAGTAATGTTTTTGTTAATTTATCACTCTACTGAAGTCTAATAATGGACTGTACGTGGCTAGGATAGAAGTACATCTCCCATGTAACGTGTACCTTGTGGTAAGCAAAAGCTGTGTTGTGTTAACTGTCAGCTTGAGAAATAGCTGACATTAGTTATTTTAATTAATAGTTTACTTTGCTGAAATGAGCTTCTATGGGAAACTATGGCTCACATGAAATCTTTACAGCAGTGTTACTTTCAGAGACTAAGAGAAAAAAACCTCATTTTAAAGCAACAACTTCATCCTACAACGTCACTGGTGACAGCTTGAATTCACATGTCAAGGATGCATTTACTTAGATGCATACAAAAAATACGCTTAATTTTGGAGAGAATAAAAGAAAATATTATTTAAAGCATGGTTTCAAGCAATATCAATAACTAAACTGCATTGTTTGCTTTTTTGTCTTATTTAAAGACTGCCCATCTCACAAAAAAAAAAAAACAACTCTGGGGAATATGTGGGTTATGGGATTGGAGTTCAGTAGATCTGGAAAGTGTCCTGTTTCAGAAAAACTTCTGCAAGAAAAAAAAAATAGCTGCTTTGTATTGTTTGGTTTTAAGCCTTATTAAAATTTGGTTCCATAAAACTGTCGTCTGAAGTTGTTTCTGATCTTTGTACAATAGTATTGTCTTTGAATTAAACACTATTCTGATGATGATGGTGGTGGTGGTGGTGGTGGTGGCGGCCATTCAATCATGTTCAACTCTTGGCAATTCTATGGGACAAGTTTCTCCACATCTTCTGAGTTTGCAAAACGCTTTTCTGCCAAATTATAATCTGTCCAAACAAGAATAGCTACCTAAATTGGATGCCATACTCCTGAAACTCATAAGAGCTGACTTGCATGGCTGGGGTTACACTTGTCTAATTAGAAGGACGTATTCAAGTTGACTGCTCAAAGACTAGATGGTTACTTTTGTCTTTGGATTTATCATTTCTAACTGGGATTGAGAAGCACTTTGCTTCCCCTATTGTATTTTGCATGAAGCCTCTTTTGAGTGCCTTTCACAACTCTAGTACAAATAGCTCTTCTCCGAATATTAATCAGTTTAATTTTTTTTTCCAGAGCTGTGGACAAATTCCCTCTGAGCATATAGAGGCACCCAATCTGGACTTGTAGAAGAAGGATAGGATTAAAAAATAAATTAAAAAAATAACTCTGTAAAATATTCTGGTTATCACAGGTGTGCAGTAAGCAGAAACATATGTTGTACACAAATTTATGCTGGTGTGTGCGTAGAACTTGTCATATTCACTTGCAATTTGTCTCCCTTATTATCACACATTGGTTATTTCTGCATCTGGAAAATACTGTGTTTCTCCCAAAAAAGTAATTAATGCACTTTTTTTTTTTTTTGAGCTAGAAAATATTTGAGTTCCATGTATATACAGACCACTCAGTCTGATCTGGAAGCCCAAACATGGCCTACTCCAGACCTCTCCAACAGCAATTCAATTCAGTTTGATTCTCTCATCGAAATCAAGTTTCAGAGATAGTGAGTCCTCTTTTCCCAAAACCTTGTATGGGAAAATACATGCAATTGTGTGTGCCTGTGTATGTTTATGAGAATGTATGTGTGCGTATGCATACATTCAAACGTGCATATATTCAGAGTATATTTAATAGGGTGAAATGTGCAGTTGAGATAATCTGTTATAAGGCGATAAAGCTTGTCAAATTTCAAAGACTTTGGTCTTTGGGTTTTTGAACTATCTTCCTTTAAAATCTGATCATTATTTTTAATGCCTGAAACTGTTTGGTGACAGAAGGTGATGACATCTGCAGAGAGAATAGATTTGTTCTATAAATTTCAAATGAATAAATTGAAGAGCTTCTATGCAAAGGAAAGAATGATGTTAATGATCTTCCCATAATCATAAGGTTATTAATGATGCTTCTTCATGAATACAACAGAGTTCTTTTTTTGCGATTAAAAGCAGGTCTAGTTGATAGGCCATAAAACATTACACAATGAAAGTCTAGGAACAGTTCCATACTGGCAGTATTTTTATGACCCAAATCTTCAAAAGCAGTGTGAAAACAATCCATGGTTTTTATTTCTATGCTCTTGAACAAGGAGAAATACTTGTTCTTTTTTGTCCCCCAGTTTTAGGTCAGGATGGAGAGCAAACCTTTCTGCTCCGTTCCTTTTTATAATAATATTTTATTCAAATTTTAAATACATAATAAAAACTAACAATAATTAACTTGGAATGGATTAGAAATCATCTCTGTTCCACATAAAAGAACCTTCGTGCTTTTGTATGCTGCTGTACTGAAGACCAAACCCTTGTCAGTTGCACCCCTGTTTCTTTTGTCTTTTATGCAACAGTGGGAGTTTGAAGTTTTGGAACCCAAAGAAAGACCTAAGAAGAGTTCCCACTACAGATGGTCTTCAAGTTGTTAAGCAACTTTTGGAAGTTACAATACTGTTGAATGAAGAGACTTAATGATCAGGCCTCAAAGTTCCAGCCACTGCCGTTATCCCTTGATCACATAAACAAAATTCAGGCACTTTGCAATCATCTCACACTTATGACCAATTGAAGATTCCCATGGTCACTTTCCTTCAAGCAAAGTCCATGCGGAAGCCTGCAGAACAAATCACAAGTCATCCCCAACCCCTACCATCTTTTGCTTACACTTATGCATGCACCCAGTGCCTTCTTTTCCCAGACTTTGCACACATGCACCCTATGCCCCCTTTCCCTGGCCTTCCTATGTTCATGCCATACTACAGCCTCCTCCTCCCCAAAGACACATGCAGCCTGACCTGAGCCTCCCAGGATCTCCCCCCCCCCACCATCTCTCTGCAGCCATCCGCACTCCTTACAGGGGATTCCTTCTGCTTCTCTTTAATAACCTGTGCGTCTTGGGTTATGATGACAACTAAGGCAGCCTGGATAGTCATCTCCAAGCAATGCAATCATGTGATGTCATGCTTTATGACCACACTGCTTAGCAATGGCAATCCCAGTCCAAATTGCAGGTGTAACTACATCTACAAAAAACAAAACAAAAAACAAAAAATTCTAGCTTCACAGAGGTTTTAACTACTTTGTAGCTGGGTCAGAAATAAATCAGCTCAGTTTTCCAACGCCAGAGAAATATTGATTTCTAGACCTGCTTTCAAACTAGCACAAATCTCTTGGGTGAAAAGGGTGAAAAGGTGGAGGAGTGATTGGCTTTCTCTCAACTTATACATTTCTCTACCTACCATATCACATTGCTGTGGATGGAACTAGAGTAATATATTTCTTGGAGATTTCGTTGAATCCACTTAGTACAATTTGTATTTTGCAAAATGTATCTTAACAAGGCTCAAAGTTTTTGTTGGGTTTCAAGTACTATCCTGAATAATGCATTTGATATTTAGCCTCTACAAAATTTTCAGTTTTAATGGAGTAATTTTTTTGTTTTTATTTTTTAACAAAAAAACAAAAGAAAAGAAAAACAACAACACATAACATATATTGACATAAAACATATATTCCTTCTTTACCATCAGCTTCGTTTCCTTATTCTTCTCATATTTACATCCTTATTCCCCCTCTTGTTTCATTTAATTATACTTTTCTTTTTTGTCCCGTTCTCCCTTGTTTCTATATATCTTCTATCCTATCTATCCTTCTGACCATTCATTTCCTTTCATACATTGTTAATGGAGTATTTTTTTTTTATCATTCTCAAACTCACTTTGTTGACTATTACATGCAGTAAGCCCTAAATGGATTGAGATTATTGTGTTTGAAGGACTGTGATTTCCAGTATGAACCTGGCCTCAATGGTTGCCTTCTTTTGAGTTCCTAGTTTGTGCTCCATTTCTATGATAAGTATAAGTGGGATTGGGAGAAGGGGCGAATGGTATGCATGACCTAAGGGAGATTATTCTTCCTTCATTGTCAGTCAGAAGAATTGTTCCCGTTTTGTTCGCCAGGTTTTTAATATGCTTTAATTTTATCTCATTGCTATTTTATAATGTTTTTATTAGCTTTCAGTGCATTATCTATTTACATTTTTGCTGCCGTTGAAGCTCATTTCGCCTCCCTTCCAAAATAAGTGTAAAAACACGTTATAAACAAGTGGATGAACTTAAAATAATAGCAGCCACCAGATAATGGTGTTTTGTTTTTTGCTTTTTGTTTTTTGTTTTTTGCTTAGAGGACTTTTCCTGCTTCTCCAATGTCACAGAGAGCGCTTGTAATCAAGATGCACTTAAAGCCTTTTCCAGTGGATTCTCAAGCTCTACAGATTTTTCACTCTGCAATGTGAAACCCTTGTTCCAGCCTTAGACTTGCATTTTAACATAACATTGAAAATCCTCAGCTCTTGTGACATTTATCTTGTCCCGGCACAAAGGTTTTTTTCAAGGATTGTTCAGCAGCAGTAGAGCAAAACATTATCCGCTCTTCTAAAGCGCACAGCTATTTGCACCTACATAGTCCAAACGTGCCCTGGCAATATCTTTGTTTTGCCATATTCTCACAACATTACCTTTGTCTTATCCCTAGCTCATGAGTGAAATAGCTTGTCAGCCTTAGAGGAACCGATATTAAAACATAATTGTGTTCTTTAATTTGACAACATCCAAGGGCAACCTCGAGGAGTGTAAAAATCTGTGAGTCTTTGTCATTCCATATCTCGGAGCAACTGATTGCACTTCAAAAGAGGGGCAAAAGAGACAAGAATAGCTTGGCAGTGGGGACAGGCCAATATAGCTTTCTGTCTTTCAAAGATGGGATGATAGCACTTCAATTCAGCAGTGGGGGAAAACCTTCCAATTGGCTTCAGCTTGACTTACTCTTGTATCTATTATAAGTATGGAACTGCTGTAAGTGGACAAATGTACATTCTCAGAGGATAAATTCAGGTTCAATGGACAAACTCAAGTTCACAGGATTAAGGGATATTGGGATAGCGAATGGAATGTCCTAGTGGATGATCACTTGAATATGACCCAGCAGTCTGCAGCATTATCCAAAAAAGCTAATACAATCCTGGGTTGTATATACAGTGGCATAGAATCAAGATCACATCAAGTATTAGTACCGCTTTATAAAACCCTAGTATGATCACACCTGGAATACTGCAACCAACTTTGGTCACCATACTACAAAAAGGATGTTGAGACTTTGGAAAAGGTTCAGGGAAGAGCAACTAAGGTGATCAAAGGCCTGGAGACTAGAACATATTGTTGGTAGAAATATCCTTCTGGGTTCAGTTCCAAGTGGGGGAAAAAACACTGGAAGAATGGAGACTACTTGGAAAGATGATTTAATGGTGGCCAGGATCATATGGTTTGAATTACTGAGCAGAAAAGAGCTGAAATGCTGAGCATGCCTTGTTTTATGCTGTCTCTGAGCTTTGAACTTCCTGGAGCACAGGAAGAGTATCCTGATTGGTTGTCACTCCCAGGGGGTGGGGGTCTTAGCTAGCCTTGCTGGCTGATGTAATCTTCCGAGGTGCCATGTGGTGAGTTTCTGTTGCTAGATGAGTCCTATTGTGTTGCAAATGATGGTCCATTGACAAAGGTAGGGGGGGAGGATTGAGTTTCTGCCTCTGGCCCATTGACAAAGGTGGGGTGAGGCAGGAAGCTGCAGGGAGCTGCTTTGTCCTTAAAACATGTTTCTCCATTTCTCATCCAGGGAAATATATTCTGCCTTTTTAATATTTCCCAAAATATCTCATTCTTCTAGGAGAGGGGCGGGTGCTAACTTCCTACAATATGAAGCATGGCCACAGGATTTGGGTTTGGCTAGTCTAAAGAAAAGAAGAATTAGGGGTGACATGGTGGCAGTATTCCAGTATTTGAGGAGCTGCCACAAAGAAGAGGGGGTCAAATTATTCTCCAAAGCACCGAAGGGCAGGACATAAAACAATGGTTGGAAATTAATCAAAGAAAGAAGCAACCTGAAATTAAGGAGAAACTTCCTAACAGTGAGGACAATTAACCAGTGGAACAGCTTGCCTTCAGAAATAGTGGGTGTTCCATCACTGGAGGTTTTTAAGAAGAGTCTAGACAGTCACCTATCTGAAATGGTATAGGTTCTCCTACTTGATTAGGAGGCTGGACTAGAAAACTTTCAAATTCCCTTCCAGCTCATTCATTCTATTCTAACTAAGGATTTCAGTAACATGGAATCAACTATCTTAGATACCTTGATCCAGAGTTCTTATCCTATGCATGAACATGTACATGACTAAACACACCCAAGTCACAGATCTACTCTTTAATGATGCCAGAGAAGCCACAGAGGACAAGCTTTGAGTCTACTGCAACACTGCAAGAAAGGTAGTTTATATTTATCTCTTGGCAGCTGCTTCAATCTGGAAATGTTTGGAGCTACCCCTGACTCTATTCCATTCAATCAGCAATTCTCATTTCTTTACTGGTGTTCTTGATATTGGCCTTTGGGGTTCAACTGATTATTATTGTTATTAATATTAAATTTATATGTCACCCAACTCCCAGAAACTCTGGTATTTTTCCCCTGAAGGAAGAAGAAAATAGTTTGCCAATGTAGAAATGCAATCATGTGAAATCTGATCTTTGTAAAAGGAGTAGTATGCTATTCCTTCCTATACTTCTGCCATATACTCAACGTAATAGTGAACAAGTGGTAACCAAATTTTATTTATATTTCACTATATAATTCCTATTACAAAACCAGGATTTAGACAGTTGCATTTTTTTTCTTATGTAAAATGAATCTGAATTAGAAGATGTGATCAATAAAAGTACCATCATAGCATACTTGTAAAATTGACTGTGATCCATTTCAAAGAGCTTAACTGAGTAGTTTTTCTTGAGAGTATATAAGCAACAACAATTTATTATTACAGTCTTAGACCAGAGACCATAGAATATATAAAAATAAGATTTCAAAAGTTGGCCTGCTGTATGCAATGAATTTTGTAAACTGCAAAAGATGGACTTTGTTTTCAACATATCCATTGCAAAATGAACATTAAATTAAGATGCATTAACTTATGGATCAAGGGGAAGGCTGGAAAAGTGCTTGCAGCAATAGTCAAACCTTTTTACACCTTGAATCACCCAAATTTATTGTCATCTAGCACTTAAGATCTTGTTCAGGTTTATTATTTTATATTACATAGTTCCTTGCGCCAAAGGTGCACATGTGCATGTGCCTTTCAAGAGGCAAATGGAGTTTCTGGTTTTTCTTTGAAGACGTTTCGCTTCTCATCCAAGAAGCATCTTCAGCTCTGCAAGCTTCTTGGATGAGAAGTGAAATGTCTTGAAAGAAAAACCAGAAAGTCCAGTTGCCTCTTGAAAAAGCGCCTTTGGGATAACCATGACCTGGATGACTGAGAACCTCTATAGACATAGTTCCTTGCAGTAGATACAACCTAGTTTAGGTTTGACTGTTTCTCAATTCAAGGTGTTATAGTCAGGGCTGCCTCCAGACTTAAGGCCAAGTAGGGACTGGTCTAGGAGTGCCAAATTTTAAGGGACACTAAAATTGAAGACACTTCTGAAAAATACAATTTAAAAAAAGTAAAAGACAGTAATGGTGCACTCTGTCTGCCAATGCAGCCACTTGAGGGTTAAATATAATTTCACAGTGTGAAATAATGTGAAAGAGTCCGAGAAAGGGAAAAAATTGTCTGGGGATGAAAATCATATGTCTAAAGCTCAAGAACTCAAAAGAAGGGGGAGAAAAAAGAGGATGCCTTTTAGAAATTCCTAACAAAATTGGAAGATGAAGTAAACCATAGAGGGCACCAGAATGTGACTTTGCCTAAGGTGCCAAAGTGTCTATAGCCATCCCTGGTTGTAATCTTAGCATATCTGAAGGACATCTGTTGCGATGTCCTATTCTGTTGCGATGTCCTATTCTAAGACATTAACTGAAGCCTTAAGCCTTGTTATAGATTCCAAAAGCTGAAAAGGAAAACATGTGACTAAGACAGTGTTTATCAGGAGTGAGTTTCAACAGCCTCCCACCGTCCCGTGCGCTCTCAGAGAGAGGGTCTCCTCAGGGTGCCGTCAGCGAGGCAATGTCGTCTGGCGACGCCCAGGGGAAGGGCCTTCTCTGTGGGGGCTCCCACCCTCTGGAACGATCTACCCCCCGGACTTCGTCAGCTCTCGGACCTACGGACCTTCCGCCGCGGGCTTAAAACATACCTATTTAATTGTGCAGGACTGAGCTAGTTTTTAAATTTTGGGTTTTAAACTGGGTTTTACTTTTATATTTTTAACTTTTAATTTGACGGGCGTTAGAATAAGTTTTTTAAATGTTTTTACATTGTATCTATATTGTATTTATTTGTTTTTAATGCTTGTAAACCGCCCTGAGTCCCTTGGGAGATAGGGCGGTATATAAATACGATTAAATAAATAAAATAAATAAATAAATAAACAGCACCCGGTATACACTTTGGATTCCTGTTGTCACTTTTTTCCACAGAAAATCATGTTTTGTCACACTATTTCATTCTTTTAGGTAGCATGACTGCCACTGTCCCTGGAGTGATGAAATGTGCATTATAAAGCAGGTACTGTATTTCATGGAGACCTGGAGCAAGATGGATGGATTCTGTCCCTATTTAGCCTTGCTATCCTAACTGAGGATCTATAGTATTATATCTTGTTAATAGATTTTCAAGTTCACACATTTCATCTTTGTGACAAGCTTTGTATATGAATATGCGACCAACTGTTTTTTTTCATTCTTGATCCCGGTATTTTCTAGGTGTGTTGAATTTCAGTATAGCTTGGAAAGAGTTGGAATGTAGCAGTTACTTTCCTGTTATTAAAACTGAGTCAAATCATTTGTCCGTCTAATATAGAATTCTTTTCTCTGGTCTTAATTTGATAGTCATTGCATGTGTCTTCAAAAGACACAGCTGCTTCTTTGAGATGCGGTCCTTTGTTCATGCCAACATGCCTTGCAAATTTCCCCCTTTAAAGGTTTCGCACAGCCCTGCTACCTGGAATTATTTTTGGAGTTTATTTTGAGATTCATCTGAATGATGTTTAACCTATTCGGAAGAGACACAACCATTCCTCTGTACTTACTTGGATTTTTCTGACTCTGCTTGCTGCTATAAGCCTCTTGTATCTTGGAGAAATCTGAGCCTCTTCCTGGTATCATATGAAATGACACAGAGGCTATTCAAATGAAACTGGCAATTCTACCTCATTTCTAATGCAGGTAGCCCTCCACTTACAACAGTTCATTTAGTTACTGTTCAAAGTTACAACAGCACTGAAAAAGTGACAACTGACCGTTTTTCACGCTTATGACTGTTGCGGCATTCCCCATGGTCATGTGAACAAAATTTGTATACTTGGCAACTTGCTCATATTTATGATGGTTGCAGTGTTCCCGGGGTCATGTGATCACCTTATGTGACCTTCCGGCAAGCAAAGTCAATGGGGGAGGCAGATTCACTTAACAACCATGTTCCTAATTTAACCTCTGCAATGATTCACTTAACAAATTTGGCAAGAAAGGTCATAAAAGGGGGCAAAATTCTCTTAACAATTTTTTTGCTGAGCAACATAAATTCTGGGCTCAATTTGGATCATAAGTTGAAAAGTAAATACTGCATGAAATTGTTGGTTCAAATTATAGATAACAAACTATCCGTTGTTCATTTACACTCCATCTCTATCCCTCTCTCTCTCTCTCTCTCTCTCTCTCTCTCTCTCTCTCTCTCTCACACACACACACACACACACACACACACACACATGAAATCCAGCAGGTTCTGTCAAGTTCTGGAGAACCAGTAGTGAAAATTTTGAGTAGTTTAGAGAACCGGCAAATACCACCTCTGGCTGGCCCCAGAGTGAGGTGGGAATGCAGATTTTGCAATATCCTTCCCCCAGGAGTGGGGAGGGAATGAGGATTTTGCAGTATCCTTCCCCTGGAGGGGGGTGGGAACAGAGATTTTGCAGTATCCTTCCCCTGCCATGCCCACCAAGCCACGCCTACCAAGCCACATCACGCCTACTAAGCCACACCCACCAAGCCACACAACAGCCACCAAGCCACAGAATCGGTAGTAAAAAAATTTGAATTTTACCACACACACACACACACACACTCAATACTTTATAATGATTCTAACCTTTCTTATGATTATATCACTCAGATGATGATCTCATTCATTATCCTCTCAGATTCTGTGATATGTGTATGGCTGTTTTTAAATGGCATATTGAGCATCTGGTGGCATCAGTTTTTAGGTCACAACAAATGCTAAGGCACCAAAATGAGCCCTAAGAACACAATGTACACACATGCACCCTTCATGTAGTATTAGCAATCATGGCATTTTCTCATATTACCCTGTAATTGCACATTTATTATACCACACCCTTTACAATAAAAAGGTGTCCCTTTCATTCTACTTTCTGTAAAATATAGAAGAGTCCTTGCCATAATGTAGCTAAGATTTAACGAAGTAGTTATTAGCATAAAATTAAGTAGCTTAATATGTCCCTATTAAAAAGCATTTAAATTAAACCATTCACATAGCATGTGAATACTTAATCACTTATATTCATAGGTACTGATTATCCCTTTTTTCCAGTTCCAGTATCAATAATATAAAATGTTACTCTATTTACATGTTCCTTACAAGTCACCCCGATTTGTTCCCTTTCCACTGTCTCTCTTTTCTCATTCTTTCCGAAGAAAAAAGTTTTTTTTTCTTTTTTAATGGAGAACTATTAGGACAAAGCCTAGCTGTAATATTAAAAATGGAAAAGTTGTTAAAATATGTGCTAACCCGATGAAATCCACCATCCCCTCCACCCAAAATAAGGTTTCTGAGATGCATATAAAATTACTTTACACCATGTCCTTCAAAAAAAGTTTAATACATAGTCGGGTCACATTATTGCACATCAAATTCTGAGTGCCTCCAACTGCCAGTAGCAATTATCTGTAAAAGAACATGTTTTCCCCCATGACTAGCTATGAGGGTTTTTGAGTATACCTAAGCATAGCCTTGAGCAAACGTTCTATAGGGAATACAGTATTTGGAATACAATATTGCATTTGGAAGAATTATCAAGGTTTCTGTGCAATATGTCTAGATACATTTGTACATCTGCTCAAACATATTGATATGTTTATCTGTTGATGTTAATTACATGATATAGCTGTATATAAATGTAAATAGTTCTCCTGAGTCTCTACCAAAATGTTGACAAAGAGATTTAATAAAAAGAATTTTCTCACTTTCCTCTCTCTTTTTTTAAGAAATAATAATATCCCCAAAACCTGGAGTTGTCATTTTACTAAAGTGCTTGAACTTGTGTTTTGTGGTTGTATTAGATCCTTTCTACAATAATAAAACATTAGTCTTAGCAGACAAAACAGTGGTTACATGGCACAGTACAGAATGTTACAACATACAATTAATTTGCTTCTGCTCCAAAAACACCTTATATTGTCACTAACATGTATTGTCAATAGATTAGATACTCACTGCAGAAGGACTTTGTGTAAAGCCCCATGAAAATCTAACTCCCCATACTTTAAGCATTAGTTGTGGTGCTAAAACTTTCATTATTACTGCATCCATTCAGTGCAATGCAGTGTTTTGGGGCATGACAATGAGTTGAGGCAGATGGGGGAAACAAGGGCAGGTCTTTTTCATTGAAATATGCAGTTTATAATTATATGAACATTGTTATTTTCTGAATATGAAGTAAAGCTGAGTGCCAAAGGGTTTCAAATTAACAGAAGTGGCATTGGTTATAACTCTGTTTTGTTGAATCAATCCATCCTATCTTCATTTGCAAAGCACTTAGAGTCAATTGGATTGAAATGGCATATGAGTCACAGTAATCAATAGATTGAAATACTGTACTAAACATGAGTAAGATCCTGTTTTGAGTTGGAGATACAGCTCTTTTTTTTTTCAATGAATGAGCCAAATCAAATGATGTATTTGTTGGGAGCAAACAACTAATTCCCACAGCACTGTCAAACTATTTACTAAAACTGTATTACTATTACTGCATTTCTCCAAAACAAAGGCTGGGTCTTATTTTCTTTTGACCCCCCAAAAAACAGCTTGCAGCCGTGGCACCGACAGCCCACTGCTAGCCCACTTCTTCTGTGGCTGCTTGCCGCCACTCACACACATCGTCCCAGCCTCCGCTTCGCCTTCAGGTGCCTGCCAGAAGGCATCTGCAGCGAAAACAAAACTCTGGGTTGACCTGGAGATGCCTTCCGGCAGGCATCTGAAGACAAAATGGAGGCCAGGGTGATGCGTGTGAGTGGCGGCAAGCAGCTACAGAAGAAGCAGTTACAGAAGAAAGTGAGGCAGGTGTTGGGGTGTGCGAGGCCTGATTAGTAGGGCAGCTCCACCACCCCCCCATCCCCACCCTAGCTTATGTTTTACTTGTGTGCCCCGGCGTGGGTGAGGTCTTAATTAGGGCTAATTTTGTGGGTGGGTCTTAATTTGAGCTCATGAACTCAAAAACATGATAGGACTTTTTCTCAAGGTGGGTCATCTTTTTGAAGAAACACAGTATTCTTCTCATCCTTCCTATTACCTATTTCCTTTTCTACTTATGACTCATAACTTTGTTGCTTGCATCTTTAGATTTATATTATTTTATTTAGTTTCCTAGTATGATTTATGTTGATTGCTTATTTAGTATCCTATGACTATCACTAAGTGTTGTATCTTATGACTCATGATGAATGTATTTATGATGACTATGATCATGATTTATCACTTATATCTTTTACGTACACTGAGAGCTTATGCACTGAAGACAAATTCCTTGCATGTCCAATCACACTTGGCCAATAAAGAATTCTATTCTATTCTATTCTATTCTATTCTATTCTATTCTATTCTATTCTATTCTATTCTATTCTGTTCCGTTCCGTTCTGTTCTGTTCTATTCTATTCTAGACATGGAAACGTTATGCTACTTTATCTAGTACTATGATACTATCCTGTCTTTTAAGCTATCCTTTGAAAAACATGTGGATAAAGTACTCCTCCTCCACATCTTAAAAGAACCATGTCTTTTTATTTATTTTTCTAGGTGGCTTACAAAATGCAATAATAAAGCATTATAAAAGTGCAGAATTATATCTTCAAAAGATAATGTCTGGGAGAAAAAAATCAATATCGTACAAAGAATCCATTACCCGCTATCACCCAGGTGGGCCTGGGTCTAGGTCCAGGTTTTAAAAGCTCATTTAAGTAAGGTCAGGGTGTGTGAGGGGGGAATGTATACATCTCAGGGGAAATGGTATTCCATAGGCAAGCAGCATTATAGAGAAGGTCTTGTGAAAGGGTTATGAGCTACTTCAAAGTCTGGCTCCATTCATCTGCCTGTGCCTAGGTATTCCTAGATAGCACTTCCATTGAACCACCTTCAAAGAAGAAAAACAATAACAGCTGTGCATGAACAGACATGCAGCCAGCCAGGAGCAGCCTTTGAAGCAGCTGCATGAGATTTCCAAAGGACACATGTGTTTTTTAACCCTTACAGGTTTTTTTTTAATTTATTTACATTTATATCCCGCCCTTCTCTGAAGACTCAGGGCGGCTTACAGTGTGTAAGGCAATAGTCTCATTCTATTTGTATATTTACAAAGTCAACTTATTGCCCCCCCCAACAATCTGGGTCCTCATTTTACCTTCCTTATAAAGGATGGAAGGCTGAGTCAACCTTGGGCCTGGTGGGATTCGAGCCTGCAGTAATTGCAGGCTACTGTGTTTTAATAACAGGCTATCTTACAGCCTGAGCCACTCACGGCAGGTGAAATGTATCTGCCCTTTTTATATTGAACTCCGGGCAGGTCCCAGTCATCAATTAAAGCAATATCAATAATAAATCACAGAATTTTGCAAAGGGTCAAACATTTTACATAATCCTAATACTAAATTATATTTTTCATTATTAGTTAAAATTTTCATGGGGAATGCATGGGAAAGGATTCATGGAATTCTCAATACAGTGTTTTTTTTAATATACAAGGTGGCCTCCGTATCAGAGAGATGGGTGGCATATAAATTTAATAAATAAATAACAGATCCCCATGCTTCCATCTGGGAATTCTTAGAGTTCAGGAGAGATTCTGATTGGTACGTAGAAGGCGTATAGAATAGAATAGAATTTTATTGGCCAAGTGTGATTGGACACACAAGGAATTTGTTTTGGTGCATATGCTTTCAGTGTACATAAAAGAAAAAGAAAAAAGAAAAAAGAAAAAAGAAAAAAGAAAAAAGAAAAAAGAAAAAAGAAAAAAGAAAAAAGAAAAAGAAAAAAATACCTTCATCAAAGGTACAACATTTACAACACAAATGATGGTCATAGGTTGCAATTTAACCCTTAATGATAGCAACAAAAAGTTAGTCATACAGTCATAAATGGAAAGAGACTGGTGATGAAAACGATGAGAAGATTAATAGTAGTGTAGATTTAGTAAATAGTTTGACATTGTTGAGGGAATTATTTGTTTAGCAGAGTGATGGCCTTCGGGAAAAAAACTGTTCTTGTGTCTAGTTGTTCTGGTGTGCAATGCTCTGTAGCATCGTTTTGAAGGTAGGAGTTGAAACATTTTATGCCCAGCATGTGAGGGATCTGTAAATATTTTCACGGCCCTCTTCTTGATTCGTGCAGTATACAGATTTATATGCTTACAGAACTAGCAAGGGTCCATGTTTGAAGAGAGAGATGAAACAGGCCATCACTGAGCAATGAGCAGAACTAATCCATATCATCTTGAGAACTCTTATTTTATCTTCATTGATACTGTATATGGAAGAGTTTGTATACATGTCCTTTGCATTATGTATAATGAGGAAGATTTCATTAAGAATTAATTTTACCTGAACTTAATTTGTGCATCTCAAACTACAATGTGCAGAATCTGAACTGAAACCTGTGGGTTCCAAATTTTAAAAAACACAGTACCGTTCCCAGCTCAAAACACAAAGTAAAATATAAATATATATTTTAAGAAAGCATGTACTGGAAATTCATACAAAAGAGAAATAAGCAAAACAAATCACTTTGTGTTAAAGAAAATTGCCTGCCCAAAGCATTCATGTCAGAAAACTAGCATTTAAAAATCTACAGACAAGGAAACAAAGCACCCCAAATGTCTGGATTTTCTTGCTGAGCTTGTTTTAAATTTTACCAATTTACATAGAAATAAACTTGCAGTCAGGAAAGCAGGAAACTACTAAATCCACATTCCTGGCCACCAAGCATTAATCTGAAGTGTTGAATATAGTCCAGGTACAGAAGCTCTATCAATATAGGAGAGCTTGGTAAAGTTTTCCAAATATTATATGAAAAAGGTCTGTTTATACTCTCAAAAGCATACATTATATAGGCAGCAGACAAACATATGTCATTCCATGAAGATTATTCAGTTTCCTCTAATTCTTGACCACGATATTCTGACTGTCTGATCAGAGAGAATTAGCCTAGCCTGATGACACTACAGAATAATATAACTTCTTCACTATCTATAATTACAGCATAAAGAAATTATTTTTGGTTTGAATGCATCAGTAATGAGGCATAAGTGTTCTCTCTAGGATATTATTATTCTGCTAAACACTATTGCCTTGCCAAAGGTGACATTTTATGGTTTTGAAGAAAAGAAATAGGTCGTCTGTCTATATTTGTATGATTCTCATAAAATAAGTTGACATAACTATTGGGGAATTTTAATCTAATTTGAAAATGCATAATTGGACGTGGGAGAGACAAGAATCAAAAGCAGTGAATGGGGCCACAGCAAAAATTAAAATTTCATTTAATATGCATTCAAATTAAAGATAGGTAATAGTATCATTACATAGTTATATCCTTAATAATTTCTCCTTCCTGTCCCATTAAAACAGATCTGATAAAAAATTTTAAGTTTTGGTATGTCAGACTCAAATATTTGAAAGACCATGTGTGGCTTTTGCCCTTTATATGTGCTGTAAATGAAGCCAGTAATACAGACAATAAAAGTTCCCTGTGATATTTTGATTAGCAAACTGCTGATGAGAAAACCATCAATCACCTAGTTAGGTGATGAAACTGTCAATCAGTTTGCAGCAAGGTGAAAAACTAAACAACACTCAGAAAGTGGTTCTCCCATCACGTTGGAGAGTGGGGCTCTCAAATGAGATATCACTATAGTGCTCTGGGCCCCAGATTCTTCATTATTTTTGTCAATAATTTTGCTGTGTTGTAGTGGAAATAATTGAATCAACCAACACAGGTCAAACACAAATATATATATTTTTTATGAATCATCTGTAAAGAATACTGAAAACACTCCAGCTGACAAATGTAGCTCCTTCCTGAGTAGAGGTGGGCCAAAAGGTATTATTAGCGCACAATGCCCCGAAGCATAAGAGATTGTAATGAAAGCAAAATTGAATCCTTGTGTAGTTTGAGTCTGACACAGAACTAGGAGGGAAAGCTAATATATCAGGTGGCAAGAATAGCATTCAAAATTATTTTAGTAGAAGAGCAAACTGAGCTGAGGGGAACACATTCAACACATTTAGCAGAGACATACATAGATATACAGGCTGCAGTACATGAAAAAGGAGATCTCAGGATTTTGACGGAAGGGAATGGAAAGGAAGGGAAGGGAAGAGGGAAGAGGGAAGAGGGACGGGAAGGGGGAAGCAGGGGTGAAATCTAAAAAAATTTCCCTACCGGTTCTGTGGGCATGGCTTAATTGGTGGACGTGGCCAATAACAATAAATAATAAAAATAATAAACAAAGTACACAAAACAATAAGAGGTACCAAAAACCAACTTTCACACTTTACACACAGATAACACAACACAATACAACTGACTCACACACAATGTAAAAGCAGCTGCGCTTCACCCAAAATGGCCCCTGCAACAAGCAGAAATTTCACACAGCCACAAAAAGCTCAAAAACCAACTTTCACACTTTACACACACACAACATAGCACAACTGACTCTCTCTCTCTCTCTCTCACACACACACACACACAATGCCACATACAGCTTTGTGAGATTTTGTGTGTTTGTGTAGAGTGAAACACTACAGAAACACACCAAATCTCAGAAAGCTGCACAAATATTTTATTTTATTATTTTATTGATATTTTTAGATAAAAGCAGCTAAATTTAAAACTTCCTTAACTTTAAATTGCTGTCTAAAAAAAAAACTCCTTAAAAAAACCCAATTAACTATTTTTTAAAGCTTCCCCCCCACCAGTTACTTACCCAATTGAAGGCAGGCAGATTGAGTTGCTCACCGATGAGATGGATTGCAGGAAGGCAGATTCAGTTGCTAGCTGATGCAATTGATTGCAGCAGCCGAAGCAAGGCTTAACGAGCCCGAAAGAAACAGCAAGTAGGCAAGTGGGGACCGGGCGATTGCATGGGCGGGGGCTGTTGTAAGAGGTTGTCAAAAAATGGTTTTAAAAGCCTGTGGCGATCAGGCAACTCATCTGGGATTGCCAGGGAAAAAAAGTTTTAAAGGGCTCTGACGATCCCATGAGTTGCCAGGGAAAAAAAGTTTTAAAGGCCTGTGACGATCCCAGCTGAGTTGCCTGATCGCCAGAACCTTTTAAAAATATTTTTTCTACAACCTCTTCGGCCGAAGAGGCTGTAGAAAAGATGTTTTTAAAAGCCTGTGATGATCAGGCAACTCAGCTGGGATCGCCAGAAGAAAAAATCCTTTTAAAGGGTTCAGACGATCCCAGTTGAGCCGCGTGATCATCAGAGCCTTTTTTTTTTACTTTTAAAAGCATTTTTTCAGCTGAAGAAAAAATGCTTTTAAAAGTAAAAAACAACAACTCTGATGATCTCGCAGCTCAGCTGGCATGGGGGGGGGCAGGGATTTTTGCTACTGGTTCTCCGAACCACCTGCCACCATTGCGACCAGATCGGGTGATCCAGTCTGAACCAGGAGCATTTCACCCCTGGGGGGAAGGGAAGGGAAGGGAAGGGAAGGGAAGGGAAGGGAAGGGAAGGGAAGGGAAGGGTTTCCCTTGGGGGATCAATATAGTGCGAAAGAAGAGAAGATTTGGAGAGATTTCCTTCATTTTTAATCTTTAAAATTTCATGAATTGGGATAAAGCTTAGTAAACGACCTAAATAGATACAATATTCCATAGTCAAGTAGCCTTAAAGCTGAGCATTTCTTAGTCCCAATCCAACTTTTTATCACATGCCATCACTTGTTATCACTGATGTCCAGTTCATATTTTAATATGACTATGAAAAAAACCCTAGAATTAATTCAGAAGAGAATAGTAATCAGTGTGGCTGAGGATAAGGAAAGATGCACCAAGAAAGATGTTGGGAATTTAGCATGCTGAACCTAGGGTTGATAGGAGTCAGAAAATAAGTAAATACTTTTGGAGGTAATAAAAAAGGCACCAACATTTTCTCTGCTGCTGTAGAATGTTGTATTACTTCTGATGTACTTTATGTTGAAGGTTAGAGAAGTGCATTAATAGCAAGAGCAGATGGACCATAGAATTAGTTATCTAGGACAGTGATAGATACACACACACACACATGCACACACACTCATACCGGAAATGTGGGGAAAGTACATATTAAGCAGGGAGTTGGATTAGATGGTCTAAAAGCCCCCTCCCAACTTTCAACTTATTATCAACATTACAGAAAAAAAAAAAATTTAGATTGCACCCTGACCAAAATTCGCACCACACCAAATGCATTTTCTGCCCCCCCTTCCTGTATTTTTGCAAATAGATGCCATTTATCTGATTGGATTCCTGTCTCATCTTTCTTCTACATATTACAGCTAATTAGCACCCCCCATTGAGAAACAGTCCACTGATAGAAAAAGCAGTTAGATAAGATCTACATTAACAAATGTAGTTCATTTAATATCATTTGTGGTACTGCATTATTAATAATACATAATTACTCTGGGCAGGCTCGAAAGAAAAGAAGAAAACTATACTTTACTGTCTCGGCATTTACAAAGGAAAGTTATACTTGACAGAATAAAACAGTACCTCTCTACAGGTAGCCATCCATCAACAAGCTTTACATGTCAAATTATTGTATTAACTGTTTACATTGAAAGAAGACATGCATTTTAAAAAATGATCTTTTTTCCATGACCACAACATCTGCTTCTTCCTAGTCCCAGGAGGGTGTGAAATTTAAGAACTATTCCAAATCAGAAAATATACCCTCTATGTGTGCATATAATAATAGAATGTGAACTGGTTTGGTGGGGGGGGGTTTCCACTTTAAAAATACATAGATTAGGAAGATTCTGCACCTATCTGTTCCCTGATCCTTATACTTGGTATGAGAAAACTTGTTCTATATATTATTTTGAGCAGGCTTATTTCTCAGTGGCATCTGATAGTCATTTAGAAAACTGCAATTCAGGAAGTGTTCTTAAATTAAATCTCACAAATAGGGAAGGAAAAACTGGAGTAAAGCAGTTTCGTGCCTAATATAATATAGCAACATTTTATTATAAAAATGTATTAGAGTCAGCAATGTATATTATGAAGGAGAGGGACTTGGAATAATAATCACACAAATAGCATAAATAGTGACCCCAAAATTTTCTGATTACATTTTTTTAATGTGATGTAGTCATTAATGATTATAATGATTATAGTCATTAATTCTATAAATATTCTCTTTAATAGTGTAGCATAATATAAATTTCAACCCCTTTGACCACACATTTTTCCCACTGAGTCAGCAATATATTATAATCCCAAATTCTTTGCCCACTTTATCGTGTATTCTCTGATCTGTTGTTCTTTCATTTCAAGTTTTTTTTTAAGTTTATATACATCTTAGAAATTACATATTCATCATTGGTACACAACTGTACTTCAAATTCTCTCTTAGTTCAACTTGAGTTCCAATTTTGTAAGCCACCCAGAGATGCTTTTGGGGTGAGATGGACAGCATATAAAATTAATAAATAGATATGTAAATAAACAAATAACTATGTATTATTTCCTACTGTTTCCATCTTTGACATTATGATCACCAATCACAAGCAGAACATCTTGCTTGCATGTTCTGTTGAATTTGACCATAATACCAATCAACATCCTCTTCTTGCGCATCATCAGTGGTTGGAACATAAATTCAGATAAAAAGGTAAAGGTAAAGGTTCCCCTCGCACATATGTGCTAGTCGTTGCCGACTCTAGGGGGCGGTGTTCATCTCCGTTTCAAAGCCGAAGAGCCAGGGCTGTCCGAAGACGTCTCCATGGTCATGTGGCCTGCATGACTCAACGCCAAAGGTGCACGGAACGCTGTTACCTTCCCACCAAGGTGGTCCCTATTTTTTCTACTTGCATTTTTACGTGCTTTTGAAACTGCTAGGGTGGCAGAAGCTGGGACAAGTAACGGGAGCTCACCCTGTTACACAGCAGCACTAGGGATTCGAACCACTGAGCTGCCAACCTTTTTTTTTTTTTTATTTGCATTTATATCCCGCCCTTCTCCGAAGACTCAGGGCGGCTTACACTATGTCAAGCAATAGTCTTCATCCATTTGTATATTATATACAAAGTCAACTTATTGCCCCCAACAATCTGGGTCCTCATTTTACCTACCTTATAAAGGATGGAAGGCTGAGTCAACTTTGGGCCTGGTGGGACTTGAACCTGCAGTAATTGCAAGCAGCTGCTATTATGATTTTGATCGACAAGCTCAACGTCCTAGCCTCTGAGCCACCGCATCCCTCTAAATTCAGATAATTAGTATAATTGTCAAGCTTTATTGATATTATTTATCACTGGTTGTATTTTGCCCGAATACTATCCTTGCTATATTCATTAAGACTATTAATAAAAGTACATTAAAACATTGATTTTTGTTCTGACTGAAAGTGTCCAATTCCAGTTCATTTCATTTCACCGATGTCTCAAAAGTCAATGTGTAATTGGGCAATTTCTTCTTTCACCGTATTGAGTTTTCCCTCATTCATACTTACATTCCATGTTCGCACTATAATTTTGCTTTTACAGCTTTAAATTCTGTTTTCCTATATTGGCATCAGCAGCTAGACATGTGAAAGCTTTAATCTAGCCGTGTTTTAAACACTATTAGTATGAAAGAGCCTCATCTCTTCCTCAGTAGCAAGTTGAGTGTCATTCTGACCTGAAGAGCCATCAGCCAGCATTATATTGTCAATCAGTTTATATTTTCCACCAATGTGTTTTTCTTGATCAAATTCGGGAGTGATTTACCATTGCCTTCTCCCTTGTGGAATAGATTGATGCTCTTACCATTGTCACTAAAGTCTTTATTCACCTCCAGCATCTTCCTATATCGCTACTGTCCATCAGTGCCTGCTTGTTTTAGCTGAACAACTGGGATAACTTTCATGCCTTAGATGACCTTTTTATTTATTTATTTATTTATTTGTCAAACACAACAGTAAATATAAGTATAAGCATGAAATAACCATACGAATTGGATACAATCAAAGGGAGCATTAGGACAGGAACAGTAGGCACGCTGGTGCTGTTATGCAAGCCCCTTAGGAATGGGGTGAGGTCAACAGTAGATAGTCTTTGGTTAAAGCCCTGCTGGTTTTACATACTCCTGGCATTTTTTTCTCATTCCTCCAAGGAACATTCTTCAATCATCATGATACGATAACATACAAAACTAAAGAAGGGTGATCATTCAGGTGGAAGCCCAATTTTTGGCCAATGTCAGTCTTTTGTATGGGCAGCGTGGTGGCCTAGAGATGGAGCTTTCACCTCACCATCAGGAGATGGGAGTTTGATCCTAAATATTTCTCTCTCAAATGAAAATAACTGCTGCAAACTCCACATAGGCAACAGGAAGGGCATTCAGCCAGTAAACGTTCAGCTCCATTCAGTCTCCCCAACTCTACCCTGATGCAAGTGATTACAGGGTCATTAAAAGTGGGGGAAGCAATTTTTTCATAAATGTATTATTAATAGAAGAAACAAGAAGGTCAGATACTAGACCCATAAATTGAACTCATCTTGCATTAAAGCATATGGCAGGATAAGTCATGTCTATATCTATACTGCTACTTGCTTCCTTGTACTTGTTGATAAATAAACAAACAAACAAACAAACAAACAAACAATAAAGTCACCACCATCCTTTCCTAGCCTTCTTACATGCCATTCTTAGTTATCCTAATGAGGATGTTATAGTTACAAACAAGTATCCTGGAAACTAGGAATTCACAATTTGCAACCAATGAACTTTAGCCATCAGAGAACTGCCTAATCCAATGTTCCTTGGTTTGAAATTTCTGCTTGAATTTTTGGCAGTGTGGTTTTGTGTATGTACCAGCTGCTGGGAGATAGATGGGTACACATTCATGTCCTATTTTCTAAGGAATCTAACTCATGCCTTTAATAGGCAACAGATTCAGATAAATCTCAAACATCTCTGACACTGATGGTCCTCTGCAAAAAAAACCAAAATAAAGGTAAATAATGAAAGAAATTTTAAAAGTATTCTTTTCTAAAAAGAAAAAAAAATGAAGTATCACAAATAGACAAGTAATGAAAAGCTTGTGCATATTAAAATGCAAAGTATAAACTGCACTGTGAACAGGCAGAAGAAACAAAGATAGAAAGTAAATATTTAAGATCGTCAGCCAGGATAAACAATTTGAGATGAAAAGCAAAGAGGTTCACTATTCTCCAAGAGATGGCAAGAAAGTGATTGTGCATGCCCTGAATACATTAGCCTGGAGAAAAATATCAAA
Source organism: Ahaetulla prasina (assembly GCF_028640845.1). Classification (NCBI taxonomy): domain Eukaryota; kingdom Metazoa; phylum Chordata; class Lepidosauria; order Squamata; family Colubridae; genus Ahaetulla; species Ahaetulla prasina. The sequence goes on along the minus strand of NC_080541.1, from coordinate 152,373,661 downwards.
CTTATTTAGAAAGTTCAACTAGTATGATCAACATGAGGTGGTGGGTGAAATATTCTTTGTGATACTGTTAACAATTGCCTTGGCCCAAGTCAGTTGGATTTCATTGAGATAACTGAGAGGGTTTGGCCTTAAAGTTGTTAAAGATTACAGGTCCCTTTGGAAAACCAGTTTTCCATAAACAGCATATTTTTGGAATGATTCTCCATGTTTTGTTTTGTTTTGCTTTTTGCTTTTAAAGGAACAACCCAATTCTCAGGACTATAACTAGATGAGAATAAGGGACAAGATTAGGAAGAAGGGCAGACATAGAGACCCAGTTGGTGATGGTACAGAACTAGTTAGGCATCTACACAATTCCAATTCTGGACTTTAAAATTCCTGTGGTTGTATTGTGTGTGCATGCATTTCCATGATTTTTGCAACAGAAAATAAATCCAAAGCAGGTGGATTTTCCTACATAATTTAAAAAATTATGTAGGAAAAAAGAAGAGATTGAAGGAAAATGTGAAAAAAGCAATGTAAGAAAAAATGTAGTTTCTTATGTAGAATAACTCATGGTGAAAATAACATAATCAGTCACAGAAGTTCTCCATATTGCTACTTCATTCAAATTCAGCAGGAAGAAAAGAGCAATGAAAAAAACTGAAGTAGTTTATCTTAGATTGATATCTTTATCTAACTTATCCCTTTATCTTCTGACCAACAATAATAGCAATGGCAATAAATATACATCCAAATTGTTTTTCCTGTAATCCAAAACATAGGAGTACGCTTTAGATTTAGCAGAATCTTGAACCAAAAATAGGCAGATATGAACAAATTCAGGAGATGTCACTGTGAAGTGGGATTCTTCCAAAATAGATAAAGGAAATTTGAATTATCTTTTAAGTAAATAAAGGGCATTCAGAGTCTCAACAATAATGAAGTATAGGTAAAGGTTCCCCTCACACATATGTGCTAGTCGTTCCCGACTCTAGGGGGCAGTGCTCATCTCCGTTTCAAAGCCAAAGAGCCAGCACTGTCCAAAGATCTCTCCGTGGTCATGTGGCCTGCATGACTCAATGCCAAAGGCGCACAGAACACTGTTACTTTCCCACCAAAGGTGGTCCCTATTTGTTCTACTTGCATTTTTTACGTGCTTTCAAACTGCTAGGTTGGCAGAAGCTGGGACAAGTAATGGGAGCTCACCCCATTACACAGGAACACTAGGGATTCAAATCGCTGAACTGCCAACCTTTCTATTGACAAGCTCAACATCTTAGCCACTGAGCCACCGCATCCCTAATGAAGTATAGACTATACATTATAGACAACTGGTGTGCCTATTTAGAATGTAATTAAATGGCTATGATAGACAGACTTGATATCTTTGCAGGATGCAAAAAATACAAAGTACAGACTCCTCATCTAATGAAAAATGTTTCTAATGTTTCATCAAACAAATTATAATAAGCAGTATTAAAACTAATATTAGTGACATTTCATATATCTTGGCAGAGACTAGGGAACAGGTTTTGTTTGAACTCCACTGTCCTTTTTATTAGATTTTTTCCCCAGAATTAATTTATTTCCTTGTATTTCTCATTATGTTTTTATTGCATTTGAGGAACAATAGTGAAGCCTAATTTAACACCTGTAAATTCCCAAGGACATTAATGAAAGATTGCATACTGCATCGAGTAAGTGTCTAATTTACAACTGAAAGGTTGTGAGTTCAAATCCTATTGGACTTGTATGTATTAATGTTTCTATTAACTCCTTCCCCTCATCTGTATGATTTTAGATTTAATCAAGTCTTTTCAAGAATTTCAAAAATTAAAAGATACATCCACCAAAGGAATTCATTCTACTTTAATAGATGTCCTGAAAATATTCACAGATTGATTAAATAAATGTGGTTGACATTTCCAAATGGATTTTTTAAAAAAATGCTTGCTCAGAGTTCAAAGTTGAATGGCTACTTTACTTTAACACAATGGGAGAAATAAGATCACAAAGTAATTGAGGATGAAGCATCAGACTTTATCCTGCAGCAAAATATTTTGAGAGAAGAAGAAAAAATGCTTGATCAACATGCCACTCTTCTACATCTAGCATCGCAAAAGCAATGACAGAAACTTAGAAATAAAGAGCAGCTCAGGGACGACCTTGGAGTAACTCCACAGCAACAATGACAAAAGCATCTTATCAGCTCAAAAAAAAATTAGGAGGGGACTTAAAATGGCTCCATCCTACCTCACTCGATATATAAGAGGCAAGGCAAGGAAAACACCATCACACTTTTAAAATTTGTCTTACTAGAACCCACATCAATAGAGGAGAATCCTTGTCATTCTTGAGAATTCTTTTTCCTGAACTGCCCTTCCTTCTTTCTGTGATAAGAAGGAAAAGATATTTCTGGGCTATATTGGGGAGCCTTGGATCCATTAATCAAAAGCGAGTGAACTAGAAGTGATCCTTTGACTGCTGAGAGCAAGTAAAATAACATTTTATTTTATTTTTGCAACATTTTCTGGAAGAAGTTGGAGGTGATATTGGTGAGGGAGTGGGTGAAGTTACCTCAGGTACGTTTAAAAGTTGCTGGTTAGACTTGTGTTAGTTAACACAATTTCAGCTTTGTGTTATGTTAGTTAAAATTTATTTTCTTTTGGTACCTTTATTTTTGTTTGCTTGTTTCAATCCTTCACTTCAGTTTGGCTGAGCTCCAGACTTCCAAAATTTCAATTTGGTTTCCCGTTCTGAATTTAGCCAGTCCCAGGATTTCCCTTTCAGTCTTCTGGTTGGTTCCCCAAAATGGTGGTAGGGAAAGGAGAACCTGGTTTATAGTGAAGGCATAGTGGCAGGAAAGAAACCTATTTGGATAGTTGCTGTTCACCCAAAGGGACAGTTACCTCAGAGGAGGTCTTGGTTTGATCCTGAAGGGACTTTTCCCCCTGATTATGTGGACAAAAGTTGGAAAACTTCAAACAGTAGAAGGCTTTTAATTGCTACTGCACTGAGGGTGCCATGCAAGGAGTCAAATAAACTAGGAAAAACACAAGCAATTGTGTCAAAGTGGAATGAATATTCACTTTTTTTTTAATCTGAGGGTTGTTGTTGTTTAGAATTTGAAAAATACAATTACAGACAGGATCTAGGTGTGTAGACATTGATTTATAGGCTTTGGGCATGATTTAAATAAGATGATCACTTGCTGAGCAAGAGACAAAGTCAAAAGAAAGAAGAATCCCACGGTGAGGGAGATGGGTGATTTAAAAATGTAATAAATAAGAAACTAAGAACCCTCATATGTATGGTTGATTCAAAGCTTCCCACTTTGGAAATTTAGACTGTCCCAGCTATGCAATTTTTTAAGCAATGTCTTAATTTGATTTTTCCCAATGCTATGAGGGATCAGAGTGTGTCCATCAGATGTACCTTGTCAGTTGGTTTTATGATGTATGTTTCTTATGTTTATTTTTGGTTACATGATTTTAATCTGTATACCCAGATTCAAAGTTGAGTTGGAAAACCTTATAAATCAGGAAGGAAGGAAAGACAAACTCCCAAACTTGCCAAGATAGCTGCTTGCACTAAGACAAATTATTATCATTAGCAATGAAACATTTTAAACATAGCAGTATATTACTTCAATTAAAACTTAATGATGCATCATCCATTGAAGTTTACACATCAGTTTGTACAATATGTGCTTGCAGTTTGGATTAAAATACCAAACTCTCATTCCCAGAGAAGCAGCTATCAATTCATAAGAATCTTTTTTCTTGGATCAGTACAATCTATTGATGTTGAGACCTTTATTAAAAAATACAACACTGGTGCCTATATACCCTGGCTGGGGTCAGGATATTTGAATAAAAAGGTAAATTTCTAGTTAATATATGTGATTAATAGGGGCCAGCAGAGCTACATTATTATATGGACCTTATTTTTTAAATGATTCATGCCTGAAGGTGAACTGGGTTCTGAACACTATTAGCAATAATAGTAAGTAGTACACGTAAGATTATCCCTTAAAAATTTTGTGCTGGTTGTTGCAGTGTTCCCAGGTAACCTTAGCAGTCTTATGATCCATTCCTGGACTGAAAGATTGATCTTGCTCATAATCACTCATGCCCTGATCACATTCCAGTTGTATTACTGCAACATGTTCTACATGGAGCTGCCCTTGAAGACCACCCAAAAATTACAACTGATCAGAAGGCAGCAGCATGTGAAGTTTTAGGTGCCTCACAATTTCCCATATTGCACTATGCTAGTTTCCATTTTCTTTCTGTATACAATTCCAGGTGATAGTTGTCACCTTTGAAACCCTAAATGGCACAGGACCAGTCTCTCTGTCTAAGGTATCTACTAAGACTGACAGTACCTCCTGGTACTTTCTCCTTAATCTTAAACCTAGACAGCGCACTTTCTCAATAGCAAACCATTCATTCTCTTTAAAACAGCCTCCCTTTGAGATCCCCAGGGCCTAGGATGGAGGCTTTTTTTACCCATAATTGGGCTGCGGCAGTGATGGGATTCAGCCAGTTCGCATCACTTTGGGAGAACTGGTTGTTAACTTTCTGAGCAGTTTGTCAAACTGGTTGTTGGAAGAAATCATTAGGGCAGAGAACTGGTTGCTAAATTACTTGAATCCCACCACTGGGCTGCGGGTTGTATTCTATGGGTGTTAGTTATTATGTTCAGTCCTCATGTTTAAAAATATTTAATTTGTTCCCCTTTGCAGTGGTGAAATCCAATTTCTTTTATTACCGGTTCTGTGGGTGTGGCTTGATGGGCGTGGTGTGGCTTGGTGAGCGTAGCTTGGTGGGCATGGCAGGGGAAGGATACTGCAAAATCTCCATTCCCACTCCACTCCTGGGGGAAGGATATTGCAAAATCTCCATTCCCACCCCATTCTGGAACAAGCCAGAGGTGGTATTTGCCAGTTCTCCGAACTACTCAAAATTTCCGCTACGGGTTCTCCAGAACCTGTCTGAACCTGCTGGATTTCACCCCTGCTTTGAGGTAGATAGAAAATTGTATATCAGAAATTTTTTTCAGCATGCAGGTATGCTGAATTTGAGGTATCATCAGTTACTTAAAAAGTTATAGATGTATTGCAAAAGTATTGGTCCTGGAATTGTCAAAATTTCTTAACTTCCTCCATTACCTCGTATTCCTAGCTTTTGAAAAAACTGTGAAGACCTGGCTTTTCCCGCAAGCATTTTTTTATTGAGTTATAGAGTATTATAAAATACAAAAGTAAATAGAAGAGCAGTGAGGGGAGGGGAGGGAAAAGGGGGAAGAGAAGTGAGGAAAGATAGGGGGGGAAGAAAAAGAAGCATTGACTTCCAACTTTCTCTGTTGCAGTAAAATAAGGCATTAACATCAAATCACAGCTTTTTGCTTTTCCATAATAGTACAAACAAGCCATTTCTATAAAGATCTATCAATCTAATCTGTAAAACCTGGCTTTTCCCACAAACCTGAGTGTATTATGAGGATGGAGCCCACAGAGACTCTAAAGTTTTTTCTGGATGTGTGGGAATGTGCTCTGCTTGAGTGCACATGGATTTTTTTGTTGTTGTTGTTGGCTTTTATGTTTTTAATTGTTTTCAGTGTTTTATTGCTTGCAAGCCAGTCAGCCAAGATTATGTTGTGTAAGATGGGTGACTATACAAATCTTATGAATAAAATTATCTTCCTATCATTTCTTGTCTTTAGACGAATACAGTTATAATAGCAAGTTTGAGACACTAAAAATTGGACACAATTCACCTTGGAACTTTGGCACAGTCCCATTCAAAGGAAGTGCAGTTGTTTAAGAGGACAGCCCAGCATCCCTATTCAGTTCAAAAGAGATGATAGCTTTTTAGTTTGTTATAACCTATCACAATTTTTTGCAAGCCTTCTGCTCCTTGATACATCCAGGCAGTAGCTGTTCCATGAGATTTTGTGCTTAGAAAGATAGACTGAAACAAAGCTTTGTTCTCCAGCTCTTTGGCAAGGAGGATGGCAATAGGGGAAATTTTCAGGGTCATGCTATTTGTATTTTCAAAGTGCTTTTTAAAAAAAAAATCCTCTAGAGGCAGCAAGAAGTTAGAAACAACTTCAAATTGCTGATCGCACATTCCAAACTGAAAGGGAAAAGGCTGAAACCTTGATGTTGAATGTCAAGATTTCTACTGGGGGTGTTTGTTTCATTTTTATTTTAACCAAGTTTCAGGGAGGAAAAAAAATTAAGAGCTGTATACAAAATCTTTTGGAGAAAGCAATGACTTGTAGAATGAAGTTACTAAAACTCAAGTCTATGCTTTGGCAAAGAAAATAACTTCTCTATTAACCCTCTTAAAGCCATATAGAATAGAATAGAATAGAATAGAATAGAATAGAATAGAATAGAATAGAATAGAATAGAATAGAATTTTTATTGGCCAAGTGTGATTGGACACAAAAGGAATTTGTCTTGATGAATATGCTCTCAGTGTACATAAAAGAAGAGATACCTTCATCAAGGTACAACATTTACAACACAAATGATGGTCAAAGGATACAATTTAACCCTTAATGATAGCAACAAAAAGTTACAGTCATATAGTCATAAGTGGAAAGAGATTGGTAATGGAAACGATGAGAAGATTAATAGTAGTGTAGATTTAGTAAATAGTTTGACAGTGTTGAGAGAATTATTTGTTTAGCAGAGTGATGGCCTTCAGGGAAAAACTGTTCTTGTGACTAGTTGTTCTGGTGTGCAGTGCTCTATAGCATCATTTTGAGGGTAGGAGTTGAAACAGTTTATGTCCAGGATGTGAGGGATCTGTAAACATTTTCACAGCCCCCTTCTTGATTCGTGCAGTATACAGGTCCTCAATGGAAGGCAAGTTGGTAGCGATTATTTTTTCTGCAGTTCTAATTATCCTCTGAAGTCTGTGTCTTTCTTGTTGGGTTGCAGAACCAAACCAGACAGTTATAGAGGTGCAAATGACAGACTCAATAATTCCTCTGTAGAACTGGATCAGCAGTTCCTTGGGCAGTTTGAGCTTTCTGAGTTGGCACAGAAAGAACATTCTCTGTTGTCCTTTTCTGATGATGTTTTTGATGTTAGCTGTCCATTTTAGATCTTGCGATATGGTAGAACCTAGAAATGGTGTGCATAATGGTGACTATAAAAAAAGTGGGGGGAAATTGACTTATCCATAGGGCAACAAAGTATGTAGGTAACATTTCTAGCAATCTGCAGGAGTGGGTGATAAGCTAAAGAAATAATTTAAAAATTACTCCTTTATTCAAGGGCTTTCTTTAACATTTCGTCCCAAAATACTGGTTTTAGAGACTACGGGCCATAATATGTCTCAAGAGCTGACAGCCCTGACCAACTTTATCTGGATTAAGAGCTATTAGCTCCTATGGAATGGAATGGAAAGCTGAAACAATTATAAACATCCTGATAGGAAGCAAACCTTTAATATTTCTGTTGATAAAACTACCCAGGTGTGTCCATGAACTCATCAGAAGCTGATTGATACTTGAAGGAGATTTATTATTATTTATTTATTTTATTTATTTTATTTATTATAATTAATATTATTTAACCAAAGATTGAATGCTCACTGGGTTTTTGGGTAGTTGCTTTTTGGTATGAAACTGCAGTGTGATTTGTCACATGAAGCCATTTAGACCGTAATGTAACTTTGTAGAATACTCACACTCAGATAAGCATATTTGAATTACAATGTCTGATAGGAACAGGTGAATCTGCAGATCTGCTTTCATGAGGAATTTCAGCCCTAGAAGGTATGCCATTCCACTTCAGTGAACCACAGTTCTTCGACAAAGAGTAGAGTGTGCACATAACTCTTTGCTGATCCAAATCAAAATGGACTGTTTTGATAATCCATTAAGAAAAGTATGCCTTCACCTCAATGATGTGTTTCCAAGGAATTTCAATTGAATGTTCAACAGAATGTTTCATCAGATTCCACCTAACCATAATATCTACCTATTAACATTGAATATGCTTCACAAGTTAACCTGATCCTCTCCAGATGTTTTAACTTCCAACTGGGTCTAGGAGTTCAATCTCACATCTAGACAGCATGTGTTGGGAAGGCTGTTGCAGGTTTTATTTAATTTGTTGGACAAATATCATGGTTGATGTCTTCCATCAACCTCATCCTTCTGTTCTAATTGAGAGACTATTTTTCACCGGTAATGTTAAATGTACATGTATTTTTAATACTGATAAGTGCTGTTCTGCTAAAAGCTTTTGAGACAATAAATTTTAAAACATTAAAATTTGCATCATAAAATGGAAAAATTAGGACTCCAGGTACAAAATTACAGTCAAATTTAATTAAGGAAATGTATTTGCACCTTTCATCAATACTATTAGCGCCAAGCATGAATTTTGTTACTACAGGAAGTCATCAGCAAAAGGAAACATATGAAGAGCCAGGAATAACTGACTAGGGACATGGAATTAGATTTAGCTTTCAAAACAAATCTAGCTTTTAGTGGCCCTATCAAATTTAAATCAATTCATAGAATATTATTTGTCAGAGGTACTATACTTAAATGTTATCTCAGCTGTTGTACAATGTCCTGAGCATCAGCTCTTCAGGGAGCAGGAAACAGGCAGATTCCAGGCAAACAATATGGAAAACTATTTACCCAGGGATGTGATGGGATACCCTTTTCGATACCCATGCAAAACCAGGCATGCAATCTGGAAGAATGGTTTAATTTGCAATATTGAAGAAAGCAATGATGTGACTGTTTAACCCTATGATTTTACCTTCATAATGGGTAGAGCTATGCAGCACTTCGGCTTAGATATCCAAAAAGGTCTGTGCACTTTTGGGACGTAAATTTTAAATGATGTGCATTCTATATAAGGGTCTGCACAGTTTACAATATATAATACATAAAGAAAAAGGGGAAAGTGATCACTCTGTTAACAGAATAACAGAGCTCGAAGGTACCTTGGAGCAGGGGTGAAATCTAAAAATTTTCCCTACCGGTTCTGTGGTCATGGCTTAATTGGTGGGTGTGGCTTGGTGGTCAGGTGACTGAATGGGCATGGTCAATAATAATAAATAATAAAAATAATAAAGTATACAAAACTTGGGAGGCACCGGTCTACCTTCTTTAAAAATAGAGGCCCCGGTCTACCAATTGCCTTTTACTGAGAAGCCCCGGTCTACCAAGTGCCTTTTACTGAGAGGCCCCGGTCTACCAAGTGCCTTTTTTTTTTGGCAGGCACCGGTCTACCTTCTTTAAAAATAGAGGCACCAGTCTACTAGCTGCCTACAGCGCTGATCAGCTATAGTGTGGCCCTTTGAAGTGCCACGGCAGTCATTTAAGGCCGTTTGCAGCTATATCACCACCGAGAGCTTCAGGGACAGAGAAGAGGAACAGCGAGGCGTGGGCATTGGGGTAGGGGGTAGGGATTTTTGCTACCGGTTCTCCGAACTACCTGCCCCAATTGCTACTGGATCACGCAATCCGGTTCGAACCGGGAGCATTTCACCCCTGCCTTGGAGGTCTTTTAGTCCAATCCCTTGCTCAGGCAGGAAACCCTGTACCATTTCAGACAAACAGTTGTCCAATCTCTTCTTAAAAATCTCCAGTGTTGGAGCACCCACAACTCTGGGTGGCAAGTTGTTCCCCTGATTAATTGTTCTAACTGTATTAAATGAATGCGATGTGTTAGAATTCTGCAAGTTTAAGATATTTCTCACCTATCCTTACCAAATACACTGCTGAGATTGCAATGGATAGTCTTCATTTAAGTAAGGGATTTATTGTATATAGAAGATTGTATATAATTCCTGTCCTCAGACTTAGAATCATTCCTTAAATTTTCACAAGAAATGAACCAGGTGAAATATCCACAAGATTGAAAGAATAAATCATTAAAAATGTATAGCAATATTCTGCAAGGCAAATTAACACTCTTATTTGCCACATGAGAAATTGTCTGAATTAGAACCATACCAATTTTGGAAGTTCAGAAGTCCTTCCAACTTCACACACAAACACAATAGCTCTCTTTAAATCATTGAAATAGTCCAAATGTATTGGGCTTCTGTATGAGCCTTAAAAAATGTGTAGTTGATTTTGGGATTCACAAAGTTAATGCAACCAACTTTTTCCAGGTTTTTGCGGAAACCGGAAAGAATAGGGACTGTTTAAATGAATGGCAAAAGGGTGCTATACTTATGATCATTTTGAATGTTATGTTACAGGTTAATTCATTAATACCAAAAACAATACTGTAGCTTAAGTGTTGAGATGTGTTATATTGCTCTTTGCACAAAGAGCAATATAACGTATCTCAAAGTTGGACTAGACCCAATATATGTATTTGTTAGCACTGTTTTGTGACATAGAAATCTGAAAAGTAGATAAAAGAAATCTTTGAAGTTAAGACCTGCTGATTCTAGAGTGCAGGACACATAAATGCCAATGCTAGCTTCTCTTCCATCTTTTAATTCCCATTCACTGCATTAAAGCAATAAATATACCAAAATATTTAAGGATGGCAAAATTTGAAGGACTGGATTTTTTGAAGGACTGCATATTCTACATTGAATTTATTTATTTATTTATTTATTTATTTATTTTATTTGTCATAACAGCATACATAAGCATAAGCATGAAGTATCTATACAACATATAAGTATATATATGAATATAAGCATGTAATAACTATATAAATTGTATATAATGAAAGGAAACAGTAGGACAGGAACGGTAGGCACGTTTGTGCTCTTATGCACGCCCCTTAATATTTAATTATTATTTAATAATAATTAGATATTATTTATTTATTTATTTAAAAATTATAATAAATAATTAAATAATATTTAATATGCTTTTTTTGAAATAAGGCCTATAACAACAATGTATCTTTTTCGCTGCTTCCAAGATATATGGCCTTATAATGCGGGATTGCTTCTCTGAAACAATCCCCTCCCCCATTCTAAAGTACATCTCATATCTGAGATGAATCCATATCTTTTTTTCATCTGAGGGCTGCATTTAATCAGGGAGTAGTGGCCAGGAGCTGTACTTCAAAAACAAGGTAGGACTAGGAATGGATGGCAACCTGAACAAACAAGTTAAATATTTTAATCATGTTAACTGAATACGTTAAATACAAATACTCCTAGATACTGTTAGTACTGTTCCTCTTTTATCACATTAAAAGGTACCGCTGTCAGCAACTTTGAGGGAGGTACCAGGGACTTTGTTTAATTAGGGGTTGTCATGGAATCTGGACTCTAAACTGTTGCTTTAGGTTATTAGCCACTTTTGAAATTGCTTTGAGAGAATTTTTTTTGTGCTATTAACAAGTATTAGCTGTGACCTAGTGAAATATAAATTATGACAGTAAAGCCCAACTTGTTCGTTGGTGCAGATCATTACATTTTAGTTAAAACATACAAAGGAGAGCTGCTTTTTATAAATAGAGTGATACCTACGGACACTATGTAATTTACAATTCCCCAGAATTGCTCCATAGGGCTTCAGCATTACGAATCATTCAAATATAAGGTTATCAAATATCACAAGAAACAATACCAAAATAAAATAGCCAAACTATGCCAAAATTTCACCACTTAGTTGAAACTCATATAGGATTTGGGACATTTTTTTTAAAAAAATATGTTGATGCTAAAACCAGGGACCATCTACAGTACCACTGTAGATAACCAAAACTCCTTGTTGGGATATGGTATAAGTGCACCTCTTATTCACCTCTTCTCTGGGGTATTTTCCATTGGGGTACTTTAATTGACAGAATAAATTAAACTATCAGGGTTTTTTCTTCCAGTTGATCTTTCTGTCCTACTGGCACATTTTTGTATGTCAATGATGTCCTGGCCATTCCACACTAGCATAAAGGGCTTTTTGCCAGAGTCTCTTTGCCATTATATCTTGAAAATAGAATTGTGCCCATGGCCACTAAACAATTAAGGTTAAAGTTTAGGGAGGAAAATTTTAAGTTTCTCCAAGGGGAAAATTTTTGTATTTCATCTTCTTAACAATATGAGATTGAATGCATTAAAATAATTGTGAGAGTTAGGTTTAAAAGTATCAGGTCAAATATTCAGCTACTGCATTTCATGTTTAATTCATTTCACCAAGAAGGAATATTAACAGAGGCACTTAGAAAAATAAACACGATTGTTGGATTATTTGTAGATTCTTTGAACAGATATGTTAAAATATATATAATATAGCAATGATATTTCACAATATTGTTATTCAAACATGCTTGAAGGCTATTTAACTTTCTAGTACAGAGGGAAAGTTTGCTGTTAACTATAAAGTAGCTGAAGTTATATGTGATAGCGGTATTTTTGCTTACAAATACTGTATAGGTTTGAGAGAGAAAAAGTCCTGCCAAGTTTCCATTCTAAAATATTTCCAGTGTTAGGTTATTGCTTGATTACTCTGCTTTCATAATCTCATTTTAATATTCCTGCTTACAACAAACATAAAACTAATGGACTACACAAAGGAAAGGAATTCTCCTACCTAGTGCTGTTGCCTTCTTATTCATTTGGAGAACTGTAAGAATGATGGTAAAACAACACCAAAACCAGGGGTGAAATGCTCCCAGTTCAGGCCGGATCACCCAATCTGGTAGAGATGGCAGTGGGTGGTTCGGAGAACCAGTAGCAAAAATCCCTGTCCCCACCCCCATCTCCCCACCCAGCTGAGCCGCACAATCATCAGAGGTTTTTTTTTTTTTACTTTTAAAAGCATTTTTTCTTCAGCCGAAGAAAGTAAAGTAAAAGTAAAGTAAAAAAAAAGCCTCTGATGATCGCGCGGCTCAGCTGGGATCATCAGAACCTTTTAAAAGCATTTTTTCTACAACCTCTTCGGCTGAAAAAATGCTTTTAAAAGAAAAGAAAAGCCTCCGACGATCAGGCAACTCAGCTGGGATCGTCAGAGGAGCCTTTTAAAAGCATTTTTTTACAACCTCTTCGGCTGAAGAGGTTGTAAAAAAAATTCTTTTAAAAGTGGGGGGGAAGGCCACGCCCACCCAGTCACATTACCCCCCCACACACACCAAGCCATGCCCACAGAACCGGTAGTAACAAATATTACATTTCACCACTGACCAAAACCCCAAAATGTTGAAGCATATTCATCTGTAATGTAAAACAGTGGGAAAAGTTGGACTTTTAAGATGTAACCGGAGGATCGAAGATGGTTTTGAAAAGTTTTTTTACATATATATTTGAGTATTTACTCCTGGAGATAATTAAGAGGCTGGCAAATGAACTCCATGCTCAATAAGAGAGTTACAAAGCAATTGACCAGGAGAATAAATAACATTTTTGACCATCTAGGGCTACACCAATGGCCTGTGAATGTTAAAACCTTTGAAAAAGAAACAGCATGTTGCATTATGGATCCCCCATAGTAATTTTCTAGCAGTGGTTTTGTCCAAAGTAACACTAAGAAAATAGGCCAAGAACAGGAAACTTTGCTTGAACTGGGATTCCAATACATCCTCCAGAGATTACCCAGGCTTTCCAATGAGAAAGCAATGTAATTGGAAGAGGCAGTTCTGGAAATTCTTATCCCCTTTTCCATACCTACCTACCCACCCACCCACCTCCTCTCTTTTTCCCCCCTCAACTTCAAAGTTTTCAGAAATGAATGACAATGAGCTTATTCAGAGTTCTTGCTTTCCTATTCCTATTTTCAATTTTTAAAAAGTCCAAAAGGGAGCAAAAATCACATTTCCACAAAACAGAGCAGTCTTGGTTTACAGGGAGCCACAAGTGGATCTTCCACTCAGACAAAATTAGGCAAATCTCTTAAATTGTTTTCCTTCTGTTTCTCATTTTTCCTAACTTTAGGAGTTAGTCATTACTGAGTGACACATATGTCCAACAGGGTGAGTAAGATCCTTGATCTAATAAAATCAGTTTTGTGCCACTTTGCTCAACAGATGAGACAATCATCTTTGAATCTTTCCATTTATTTTAAAACATAGTATTTTCTTTTTTTAAAAAAATTCATGTCATAAAAGTAGAAGTAGAAAAGTAAAAAAGTTATTTCTCTTTCCAGATACATTTAAAAATGTCTTTTCTTTAGTATGAGTTGGTATAATTCCTTCTATTTCTTCATATATCAGGAATTGCTATTTCTGAATTTGAATTTGAATTAGAACTACCATGTAAGAGCTGCAAAAATCTGAACAGCCATTGGAAGGCAGCAAAGAGTTATTCTGTTTGTTTGTCTGGATTCTTATTCTTCATGCTTTTAGTGTCCACCCATTTTTTTTCATCCCAAAGCTGGTAGACCTACTACAGCAATACCTTACATCTTTGTACAGCTTCGAGGAATCATATTGTGGTATCAAATCAACTTCCTCACATGCAACCCGTACTAGAATGGGAAGAATATTTTTCTTAACCTTGTATCAACATTGGTATCATTCTCATTCTTTGGACTTCATAAAATAAATACTTGGATTATTTTTTTTTCTTTTATTCTCCTGCCTTTTCCACAATTCCCCTATTTTACTGTACCTTGATGAAGAATTCTCAAGAATTCAAAAGTTTACAAATACTCTCAAGTGCCATTTTGATTAAGAAAAAAAATTATAATTTAGCAATATTTATGGAGGTGATTTACAACATTCTAGAACTTCCAATTTCAAAATACGGATTGGAGGACCACAATGGAAATTATAAAAGAGGGAAAGAGATAGCATGCTTATCACCTCCTTGCATGAGGAGTTTATATTTGCAAATGTCTAAATGAGTATTGTGTTTATCTTACTTAAATCAATGGCTTATAAAGATGTGCAAGAAGATATACTGTGATACTGATTTGCAGTCAAAGCAAGCTCAAAAGTTTTTATCAATGTATGTGTGGATATAAGTACAAACATGCTCCATTGGAAATACAATAGAATTTATAGTGGTGTAGACATGCCTGAAATTTCTCTGTTAGAAATATACCGCATACTAATTCATTTATACCATATACTACAAATATAAGAAAAAATGGACAAATTCTCATCTTTGCAATTATCTGCTAGCAACATGGAGAGTTTCAAGACATATGTGTATTCCAGAGAAATCTCTCCTCTCAACAAATATTGATAACATTTTTGTCTTTCTCCTTCTGAAATATTTGGAAGAAAGTTACCTCAGCTGTAATGTGCCATCAAAGGATGTTAATATATTTCTAAACGTAGCTTTTGATTGTCCATCAATGAGAAGAAATTCATACTTTATTTCTTCTATTATATTTTATATACTGGATTATTAGTTCCAAAATGACTGCCTTTCACTGTGTATTACATTTTTAAAAACTGACATTATTATCATCATATAGTACCCATTGGGCAGCTGATATGAAATTAGAATGGTACCTAGAGAAGCACAGGTAGCTAAGCAATCACACACATTCCTCAGATAATCAACATCAATTTCCCATTAATATTGCTATCATTTTGGCTATGTATGGCATATAAAATCACTTGTACATATCATAAACTTCTAGAGGCAATGACACTAGGTCTTCAATGTCATTCACAAACTAAACACATGAAATAAATGCAAATAATATGGCATCTTTTTTTCCAATTTGTTAATATGCTTGCACATTAAACACAATAAAAGTGACATTGGCAGAAAACAGTTTGAGGTTATGAAAATCACAGGAAGAATTTTTTGTTGTTGTTTTCAACAATGTTTTAAAAACATTCTAAACAGTATTTAGAAATTTAGAAACAGTGTTTTGGAATTCTGACTTTCAGTTCAGATAGATCCAGCAATTTTTTTTTTCATACATTCATTACTTCTTCCTCCTGCTATTTTCCCCATAACAACAACCCTGTGAGGTGAATTGGGCTGACTCAGAGTAATCCAAGATCACCCAGCCAGCTTGCATGCCTGAGAAAACTGACCAAAGAACTCAGTTTTCTGCTTTCTAGCCAGCACCTTAATCACTACACCAAAATGGCTTTCTGTATCTCTGTTATCAGATACCATCGGTTCTTAGCTGCTCTGAAAAAAAAGAACATAGAATTGTTTGTGGGTTCAGAATAATCATTTATTCCAGCATTCTACTTCCACAGATTCCTCTAGTGTCTCATGAGGATATAGTTTAAGATAATGACTTTCTTTTGTTATATTTAGAAGCAAATTCTCAGCAGGATCCCATCCTTGAACAGGGAGGCTAATTTTTGCCAACATAATAGCCATTAATAAACTTATCCTCCTTAAATTTCCCTAATCCCATTTTTAAGACCATCACCTCACCCTGAGGCAATGCATTCCATGTGTTAATTATACATTGTATGAAGAATATAATGCCCATCCCTTTTTACTGGATAAACATGATTCTTCATGTTTTGAAACAGGATGCATAGAGCACACTTTCCCTTCAATCTTTCAACACCATTCATAATTTAGATTTAGATCATCAGATTGTCCCAAGGGGCTAGCAGTGTATGTTAAACAGAATCTAAAGCTTCACTTTACACAATAGATGCTAAGTGGATCCAGCGATTCAGGCTGTTAGGGATAAGTCTATTTTGCTGTATGACAATCTATATAATTACATGTAAAGCTTTTCCAAATAAATATCCTGATTCGGGCAACCACAAGATTATCAACCAGCTGGGCGTACACTTGCAGAAAAGGACTTTGCCTTTGAAATAAATTTTCACCCAGTTTCATGTACTTTAATGGATACGTAGATTCCTTCCATAGTGGGTTTTTCTCAATCCAATACCGCTGTTCTACAAGCAGAAATTTATATTCAAAGTTAACTATCATTCTTCAGATCAAATAGAACAATAAAGCACACACATCAGATATGTAATATTCTAACTAAAGTAACCATGTTATTCACATTTCCGTTTGTCATCATTTGAATCACTGGAAAAACATTGATGGGTTTAATAACCATCAATACCCACCAATATTGAGAAAATAACGATCAGAGTAAAACCGTTGTCCCACAAACAGTCATATTACAAGGGTTTTTTTCAGCAAAATTCAGTAAAACACTGAATTCAACAAAAGATATTCCTTGTAGAGCATTGCAGCTTACATTCTAAATATGTGCTTATTATTTCTTTATTTATTTTTTAAATAATTTTTATTAAACATTTTTTTAAAAAACAAAAACAAAAAAGAAATATTAACACTTCCTTCTTTTCAACAGTTTCGCGTCGGTGATCAATACTTATACATTTTCTCTTTCTTATCCTAATGAATCTTTTATACATATATTTCTAATATATCATATATATATCACTATAATATATTATATTATTCTAATTATTTTATTTACATATATCCTTAGATATACACGTGTACCCAATTTCCTTTCCACAATTTTTGTTTCTTCCTATTTGTTCTTCTATTTCTACTCCTTATTTATCCGTTATTTAATCTTTCCTTGTCCTTTTATTTTTTCCCCTTTTCCTCCAACCATTTATACCATCTCTCCCATACTAAATAATATTGTTTCCTCTTTTTCTTGTATCTCCTTCGTAAGCTTATACATTTCTGCACATTCCATGATTTTTCTAATTACATTGTCTTCAGATGGTATATTGTTATTTTTCCAGTTTTGTGCATAGACTATTTGTGCTGCTGTAACTAAGTGGAGCTTATTTTTTATTTATTATAAAAAAATAATTTCATTTCTGTCGGGATTTTTTTAAGGGGTTTCAACAGGTCTGATAGCATAAACATATGTCGTTTTGCTCTTATCAGAATCTGTAATCTTAAGTTAGTATTCATAGAACTGTAGGTTTGGATGATGAGGTAAGATCCTTGACTCATGGCAACTAAATTTAAGTTGTAATTCCTAGTACATAAACAGTTCCCTTCCCACTTTTTAGAATGTGTTCAAAATTATATTGAAGTAAGCTCACAATTTATGTATGAACCAATTGTGAGTACAGAGTTGCAAATGCAGTAACATAATGATGCCTAAAACATGATGAATATATGGATGACCATGGGCACTATAAATGTTTCATTTGCATTTGAAAATCATCCCTCTTGCAAATATTTGTTTCCCAACACTTGACAAAATATCTAAAAAGCAGATTGTCATTAGCACCTGGCACTCCAGAAGCAGATAACCAGGAAAGTATTCCTTGGACAGAAAAAAATGCTCAGAAACAAACAGTCAGATACAAAGGTCAGATGTATGGCAGGGGAAATGGGATCGCTCAGAATCTATTTCAACACTTTCTGCCACTCGCCTCCATCATCCCAAATCCAGGTGTCATGAACTTGCTGCCCATAAATCTAAGCTGAATTAAACATCTCTAAGAGTTATCGACTCCTTTGAGATGGCTGCAGTAGTGCAGGAGGTTCCGCAAATGGTCCATTGTAAACATGTAGTAACCTCTGAGCTGAATGCTATGAATATAAGAGTTCTAAGTATGAGATCCATGATACATAAAGAATAGTTAGGCCAAAGAAGTTTCAGAATGATTTTCAAAATCTTTATCAAGTACTGACTGCTGATAGTTTCCCAACAGTTTTTTTTTTCAGATTAAATAAAAAAAAACTTTCTTGACTCTTTTCTGAAATGATTCATTGGAAATTGATTTATTTGTTATGAGATCACAACTTCTCTCTTTTCTTTGATCAAAGCAAAAAGGTTGTATAGACTAGCTACAAGTGGTGACACCTGCCCGCTACATCAAATATGCCAGTCTAGATGGAAACCCTTTATGGACTTTTTGCTAAAATTGGATGGAAATGAAATGGTGATCTGCAGATATACAGATTAAAAGGGCTGTATGGGGGAAGAAGGAAAGTATGTTATGTATAGTTGGGAGGATAGAAACAGCATTAATTGTGTTTGTAACTGCTATGAAGAAAATTAGAAGTTGCTTCTTTTAATCTTTTTTCTTTCTCATGATCTATACTATCATTCACATTTTTCTATCTTTACCCTTTCCACTTTTTATATGTTTCTCTCTTTCCTATATTTTTTCTGTAGCTCTTAATTTTGTAAAACAAAAATCCTTCTATAAAAGTATAGATGAATACAACATGGATATTTTAGCTTCTTTGCTACACATTCATTATATTGCCTGTTAGAAAGTTGTGGTGACATTGATAGTAGATTACAATAGTGAGAAAGTGGCATGAGGAGGACAGGCCATTGAAATTTTATATATTGTATATGTTTAATGTATATGGTAGGGTTTGATTTGTTTTTTGTTTTTGATGCAGCATGCCACTCAGAACCACATGTTTGAGTTGGACAGCCTTATAAAAATCTCACAAATAAATAAATTGACATCAAGGGGAAGGAAAAAGAATGGAGGAAAAAATATAAGTGAACATAAGGCATAGGGAAGAAAGAAATTAAAGTAGGTAAGAGATTCAGAGGACCAAAAACAAAAGAGACTTGGAATTAAGCAGTGGAAGCAAACTTTCCCTATTGCTGAAAACATAATCCAAGGAACATTTATAGAAGGAGTGTCCAACTTTGGTAACTTTAAGATTCATGGGCTTCAACTCCCAGAATTCCTCAGCCAGCCATGGCCATCCCTTATTTATAGCATCCAGCTCTTTTCAGCTTACAAACCTACATCTAAGATATAAAAGTGAAATTCCAAAGAAAGTTAATCCTGCTGTGGTGGAAAGTCAACTTTGTGCCCATGGGGAACATGGATATCTACCATACCTATTGAAACCTTCAGTTTCAATTGCTAGTTTGAACTGCACACCTATGTGATTATAGATAGAAACATAGAATTCTTTATTGGCCACATGTGATAGGACACACAAGGAATTTGTCTTTGGTGCATATGCTGTCAATATACATAAAAAGAAAAGATCATTAAGAATCATAAGGTACAACACTTAATGATAGTTATAGGATACAAATAAGCAATCATACTAGGAAACAATCAATATAAATTGTAAGGATATGGCAACAAGTTACAGTCATACAGTCATAAGTGGGAGGAGATGGGTGATAGGATAGGTGATAGCAATAATAATATCACTTACATACCACTTCACTGTGCTTCACAGCCCCCTCAAGTGATTTACAGAGTCAGTACATCACCTCCAACAATCTGGGTCCTCATTTGACTGACCTTGGAAGGATGGAAAGCTGAGTCAACCTTGAGCTGGTGAGGATCGAACTCCTGACAGTGTGCGGAGTTAGCCTGCAATACTACATTCTAACCACCTTGCCACCACGGCTCTATTCTTATCTTCAAGAAAAGAAAAATGTATAGTTCCTTCCTGCCTAAAAAAGGTGATCTTAATGAAACAAAGACTGAAAGATGTAACTGAGCCTTAAGAACACACTGAATTGTACAAGGGGTAAATCTGAAAATGTGTGTTCAATTCTAGCAGAAGAGATTGAAGTTAATATTCTCTTCTTGAAGGAAAATGTAATATTGTTACGTATTGTAAAGAGGATAATCATAAGGATTTAATGGAACAGAGTTGTCCCTAAAACATATGTCATGGATGAAATATTGAATGTTGGGGTGAGTTGAAGAATCTCTAAAGATTTTGCATAGAACTAAGGGACTGATCCAAATCATCTCAGTGCATATGGGCCATTTATACACGGAGCCTCATACTTTAAAGAGATGCTTCTGAGTCCCATAGATGTTATCAGTTTTCTCTACTTTATATGATTAGCATTTACTAGAACAGTGTTTCTTTTTTCTCTCAGGACCCGCTTTTTAAAATTATGGAGGACCCCAAAATATACCCCGGAATAGCTCAGGCTGTAAGGAGCCTGTTATTAGAACACAATAGCCTGCAATTACTGCAGGTTCAAGCCCGGCCCAAGGTTGACTCAGCCTTCCATCTTTATAAGGTAGGTAAAATAAGGTAGGTAAAATGAGGACCCAGATAAGTTGACTTTGTAAATATACAAATAGAATGAGACTATTGCCTTATATACTGTAAGCCGCCCTGAGTCTTCGGAGAAGGGCGGGATATAAATGTAAAAAAAAAAAAAAAGATCTTCTGTTTGTATGAGTTACATTTATCAATATTTACCATATTAAAAATTAAAAGTGATGCATTCACTACACTCACTATTGTCTGGTGGGATTTTAACATTGCATAATTTTTCAACATAGGCTGGGAAATAATTTTGGTATTGTGGGCCCCCGAGTGGATCTTGGGGGACCTCGACCATACTTTAAGACATTACACTGTTTTAATTTGTTGTTGTTGTTGTTAGTTGCGAAGTCATGTCCGACCCATCGCGACCCCATGGACAACGTTCCTCCAGGACTTCCTGTCCTCTACCATTCTCTGGAGTCCATTTAAACTCATGCCTACTGCTTCAGTGACTCCATCCAGCTACCTCGTTCTCTGTCATCCCATTCTTCTTTTGCCCTCAATCTTTCCCAGCATTAGGCTCTTCTCCAGTGAGTCCTTCTTTCTCATTAGGTGGCCAAAGTATTTGAGTTTCATCTTCAGGATCTGGCCTTCTAAAGAGCAGTCAGGGTTGATCTCCTCTAGGACTGACTTGTTTGTTCGCCTTGCAGTCCAAGGGATGCACAGGAGTCTTCTCCAGCACCAGAGTTCAAAGGCCTCAATTCTTTGGCGCTCAGTCTTTCTTATGGTCCAACCTTCACAGCCATACATTGCAACTGGGAAAACCATAGCTTTGACTATACGCACTTTTGTTGGCAGGGTGCTATCTCTGCTTTTTAGTATGCTATCTAGATTTGCCATAGCTTTCCTCCCCAGGAGCAAGCGTCTTTTAATTTCTTGGCTGCAGTCCCCATCTGCGGTGATCTTGGAGCCCAGGAAAATAAAATCTGTCACTACCTCCATTTCTTCACCATCTATCTGCCAGGAATTGAAAGGGACGGATGCCATGATTTTAGTTTTCTTAATGTTGAGTTTCAAGCCAACTTTTGCACTCTCCTCCTTCACCCGCATCAAGAGACTCTTTAGTTCCTCTTCGCTTTCTGCCATTAGAGTGGTATCATCTGCATTTCTGAGGTTGTTGATATTTCTTCCGGCAATCTTAATTCCAATTTTTGATTCATCTAGCCCCGCCTTTCTCATGATGTGTTCTGCATATAAGTTAAATAGGCAGGGTGATAGTATACAGCCTTGCCGGACTCCTTTCCCAATTTTGAACCAATCAGTGGTTCCGTGTCCAGTTCTCACTGTGGCTTCTTGACCCGCATACAGGTTTCTCAAGAGACAAATAAGATGGTCTGGTACTCCCATCTCTTTAAGAACTTGCCACAATTTGTTGTGATCCACACAATCAAAGGCTTTAGCATAGTCAATGAAGCAGAAGTAGATGTTTTTCTGGAACTCCCTAGCTTTCTCCATGATCCAGCGTATGTTGGCAATTTGATCTCTAGTTCCTCTGCCTCTACGAAATCCTGCCTGTACTTCTGGTAGTTCTCGATCCACATATTGCTGGAGCCTAGCTTGTAGGATTTTAAGCATAACCTTACTAGCATGTGAAATGAGTGTAATGGTGCAATAGTTTGAACATTCTTTGGCATTGCCTTTCTTTGGAATTGGAATGTAAACTGACCTTTTCCAATCCTGTGGCCATTGTTGAGTTTTCCAAATTTGCTGGCAAATTGGGTGTAGCACTTTTACTGCGTCGTCTTTTAAGATTTTGAATAGCTCAGCTGGAATACTGTCTCCTCCACTAGCTTTGTTGTTGCTCAGATTTCCTAAGGCCCATTTGACCTCACTTTCTAGGATGTCTGGCTCAAGGTCAGTGACCACCCCATCGTGGTTATTAGGGAAGTTAAGCTCATTCTTGTATAGTTCTTCTGTGTAATTTTGCCACCTCTTCTTAATCTCTTCTGCCTCTGTTAGGTCCCTGCCATTTTGGTCCTTTATCATGCCCATCTTTGCATGAAATGTTCCCTTCATACCTCCAATTTTCTTGAATAGATCTCTGGTCCTCCCTATTCTATTGTTTTCTTCTATTTCTTTGCACTGTTCATTTAAGAATGCATTCTTATCTCTTCTAGCTATTCTCTGGAATTCTGCATTCAGCTGGGTGTATCTTTCTCTTTCTCCCTTGCCTTTCGCTTCCCTTCTTTCCTCAGCTATTTGCAGAGCTTCCTCAGACAGCCATTTTGCTTTCTTGCATTTCTTTTTCTTTGGAATGGTTTTGGTTGCTACCTCTTGTACAATGTTGCGAACCTCCGTCCATAGTTCATCAGGCACTCTGTCTATCAGATCTAATTCTTTAAATCTATTTGTCACCTCTACTGTATATTCATCAGGGATATAATTTAGTTTATACCTGAGTGGCCTGGTGCTTTTCCCTACTTTCTTTAGTTTAAGTCTAAATTTTGCAAGAAGCTCATGATCTGAGCCACAGTCAGCTCCTGGTCTTGTTTTTACTGACTGTATAGAGCTTCTCCATCTTTGGCTGCAGAGCACATAGTCAATCTGATTTCTGTGTTGACCATCTGGTGATGTCCATGTATAGAGTCGTCTCTTAGGTTGTTGGAAAAGAGTGTTTGCTATGACCATCGTATTATCTTGACAGAATTCTATCAGCCTGTGCCCTGCTTCATTTTGTACTCCAAGGCCATAGTTGCCTGTTATTCCGGTTATATTTTGGCTTCCTACTTTAGCATTCCAATCTCCCATGATGATAAGGACATCGTTTTTTGGTGTTAATTCTATCAGGTGCTGTAGGGCTTCATAGAACTGGTCAATTTCATCTTCTTCAGCACCAGTGGTTGGGGCATAGACTTGAACTACTGTGATATTGAATGGTTTGCCTTGGATTCGGACTGAGATCATTCTGTCATTTTGGGGATTGTATCCCAGTATTGCTTTTCCTACTTTTTTATTGATTATGAAGGCCACTCCATTTCTTCTGAGGGATTCTTGCCCACAATAGTATACCTGATAGTCATCTGAATTAAATTTGCCCATTCCTGTCCACTTGAGTTCGCTGATTCCTAAGATGTCGATGTTCAATCTTGTCATCTCTTGTTTGACCACATCCAGCTTGCCTTGATTCATGGATCTTACATTCCAGGTTCCTATGGAGAAAAAATCTTTGTAGCATCGGACTTTCCTTTCACCACCAGATACATCCACAGCTGAGCGTCCTTTCGGCTTTGGCCCAGTCGCTTCATTCTTTCTGGCGCTACTAGTACTAGCCCTCCGCTCTTCCCCAGTAGCATACTGGACACCTTCCGACCTGAGGGGCTCATCTTCTGGCGTCATATCTTTTATCCTTTTTGTACTGTCCATGGGGTTTTCATGGCAAAGATAATGTCTGTAACTTTATAGATGTCTGTAACTTTGACTATTTTCCTTTGACAAAGTTCCATAGCTTTAGATAATTTCCACATAAATATATGAGTAATACAAGGTATGAGTGAAAAGAACTGTGGGATCCCTGAGATATTAAAAGTGCAATGGAGCATTTTTATGTTGTAGGTGTCACATTGTGAACTTTCTCAGGAGGAAGCTATCCTAACTCAATGTTTTGCTAGACCAAAGTCTTTTCAAAACTGCTGGAGAGCAGCGATCTTTTACCAGGTCTGTCTCTTTCACAATTACAATACATGAATTAAATGTCAACATATATTTTCAGCCCTATAGATTTTAATATCACCATCACAGAGGATTTGAAGAAAACCCAGCCGAACTCCTTTCCAATGATTTTCCAAAAAAATAAATTTAAAAAATGAGTAGATGATGAAAACAGGAGTACATGATGAAGTTTGAGTGCAATTTATCTTTCTTTGCACAGAACCATTAAACACCTGCCTCTCCTTGTGTAAAATAAAATGCACGCTAGAAGCAAAAGCTTCAAAGGCAGTTTTAAAATGACAACTCAACTAAAGTTAAGAAACAAGCCTCAAATCATCTATAAGCAGAGAATGTCCTAGCTATAACTATCAGCACCACCTATGTATGGTATGGATTTAAAATAAATTGAAACTGCTGGAAGAATACGATACTGGCAGCACTTGGCAATAAGCACCACATTCTTCAGCTTCCTACAGTGCATTCACACTGGGTTTACAAGTACTTTAAATGGTAGTGTTTTAAAACAATTTAGAGTAGTTTAAATTAAAGTGCTATTAAAAAAATCATTCATGTTAGGAGATATGCTTTTCTACAAATGGCCAGAGGACACCCTACAGGATCCAAACCAGAACTATAAAGCTTTGCAAGTATCCTTGCAAAGAATGTTTAAGATTTAGGCTGGACCTCATCGGGCATCATTTAGTTTCTCCACATCTGCTCAGGTAATTTGAGAACTGACAGCTGAAGAAGACTATACTGAATAACATTATTTTTAGGAGCTTAGTGTCAGGATATAGAATGACAGAACAGTTTTCAAGGACTGGCAAGCAGCCAATTGTTGACTCAAAACATTGGACCAACTTTCCGGCCAAAATGGTACTTACCATATCTGGGCTGCAAAAATCTGGATGGCCACTAGTCATAATCTCTGGATTTTTTAGCCTAGATATAATAACCCAAAGGATTTGGTGCAGTAGACAAAATAGTAAATAGTCCCTAGCCACACACTGTTTTCACAGGAAAATAGAAAAAAGATTTATAGAGCCAGATCATTGGCTTACTTTTTTGTACCCCAATTGCAAAAATGAGAAAGTTCGACATGAATTGGTTTCTCATTAAATCGCATGTTGCTTAGATTAATCATAACATTATCTTACACTCTTTATATAAAAACCACCAACACATTGCCAAGCACCTAATTTTCAAGATTAGACACTCATATCTTCTATTTCACTTTTTCTCTTCCATTCTGATGAAGACCTGCTCAAAGAAATTCATGAAGTTCCAACATTTCTACATCACTCACAACACCATCTGTAGTCAAGGAAGAATTTTGAGTGTTAGGGTTGATACTGAATGGATCAATGGTCTGACTAAAGGTTGTCTTTGGCCATAAAATTTCCTTGAATTTTGAAGGAAAAAGTAGTAAAGATGGAGTCCGTAAACTTCACCATCTCTCATCGGCATGGCCTGGCTGGCTGCTAAAGGACCCTAGGAGCCTAATTTTGATGTTTTAGAAACTGGAGTAACTGGGATTTATCTTTCATTTCAGTTTGTTCCAAAAGAATTAGAATGCTAACAGCCCACTTATATATCCAAACCATGTCTGCAACCATTCTAAGTATTCATATCCTTTACTTGTAAAAGTATGTTCTCCAAACCTCTTCCAAATATAAATGTGTTGAATGATTGGTAATGAGGGAGTTGAGCAAGCAAGCCTCAGGCTTTCTAAAACTAGATTTGGAGCCAAGTTCTTAAATGAACAGTGTTAATGACATTCATTGGAACAAGATATCTTTATATATATACTATTACCAGTCTTTTAGTTTTTTATCTGTATTGCTCTGCACAAATGTTCTTTACATTCTTTTCCTTATAAATAAACACAGAAATAGGAGACAGATTTAAATTTTTCAGGGGGATTTTTCCCCCACAACAGTTTTTAAGAATAGGGGAATTACTCTTAGTGGTCACAGAAGCCCAGTTCCTTTCTTGTTTGCAGATGGTAGAGACATTTCAAAGAAAATTTGGCAAAGTAGGTGGGAAAATTTAAAAAAAGAAACATTAGTTTCCTAATATTTTAGACAAATTAAGGAAAGCTTGCAGTGGTTTGCTTCTGGACTTCCTTCCAATCCTTATTTGTAATTCCTTCTAAGTCATGGCTTAGAGAGGTTTCAATCTCCATGACAAATTTCATCCCACACTGCTCAGTGTTCAAAGAGTTAGCAATAGCAGTAGTACTTAGACTTATAAAGCTTCATAGTGCTTTATAGCCTTCTCTAAGTGGTTTACAGAGTCAGCATATTGGCCCCAAAAATTTGGGTTCTCATTTTACCAACCTCAGAAGGATGGAAGGCTGAGTCAACCTTGAGCCAGTCATAATTGAACTGTTGGCAGTCTGCAGAATACTGCATTCTAACCACTGCACCACCATGGCTCTTAGGCTGTGTAGTTGTATACCTGCTCCTGTTGAAATATTTTTCCCTTTTAATTCCATACATTTCTTACTTCATTGGTATTCTTCTGCTACATGGCATATCTTTGATCCTTAAATATTAATACTTTCTTTCAAGGAGCTTCCTCATTGGCAGATGTACATTTAGCCATTGAGTTTTACAACTAAAAGTGACTAATCAGATACAAAACCACAAGAAAAAAATAAATTTACTTGAACATATAATATTTACTTGATTATGCTAAGAACATATATATATTTATTGTTTAGTTACAAGATAAAGATGAAGATATATGAAGATTTATTACTTGACTCATAAGATTCTCTGCCTATTAGTTATATTCTCTATTTCCCTTGATGTTCTTTATCATATCTGGAAGTTTCCTCAAAAACACATAAGGAGTAACTTTTTCTTTACAGTTTTTTTTTCACTGAACCTTAGTTCCTAGTATAAATATCTGTATCTCTAGGCTACATTAAGAGACATCTCAAAAACCTCAGCTTTTTAAAAGAACTTTAAATACTCATCATTTGGGAGCACACTAAAGGTGAATAATGGAAGCTAAATTAATGCTTGACTATTTGTTATACTCAACCTTTCTTGACATATTTTGTATTATTTCTAATATATTTAATATCACAAGAGGGTAGCATGAGCTATTTTCTCTTCACCTTTGAAATATTCACTTTAACAAATCTGTATACATTTCATTATCCTGGTATTTAATCAATGAAATAAGAATTTACACCTGTAATACAGTTAGCAAATAACCAACAAACTCAATAAACATAGCAATGTACCTCAAAGAATGCAACCACACAGCCTGCATGCAAATGTCATATACATTCTTTCCAATTGCCTGTATCAAATGTCACATTTACTTTAAAGAATGTGAGTTAATAACAATCGGACTTTTTACCCCTCCACCCTCTACTTAATGCTGCAAAGACAGTACAGAATTTTTCCATGTTGAGAGATCCACCAAAAATAGATGGATATGCAAATTATCAGATGTGCCTTATACTTTTCACTAAACAGAGAGGAGGCAATAGGACAGAACAGGTGTCCCTGTAGATTGCACAGTGAGACTTATTGCAATGACTTTGCCTGTTACATGTTGGTGAAGTTGGTGGTCAACATCAAAGTTGAGGGGTAATAATTCTTAAAAAGGCAGAATATAGGGTTATTTCAGTAGCAGGTGGTTTTAAAATATCCAGAAGACCTCCCAGACAGTTGGTGTGTGACTGTGCGATCAAATTCAATTTTTTTTTTAAAAAATCACTGTCTGAGGTGATTTTAGTGCTCTCATATTTTTGAGAGACTTAGAAAATTATGGCCAAACCATACAAGCCTAATTTAATCTATTCCATTTAAAAGTTGTCAGACAAAGTACTGAAAGTTGTCAGACAAAGTACTGGAACAAGGTGACAGCCCTGCAGGAAAAACATATAATTTTAGGCAAAAAATAAAGAAAGTAAAGCTCTGGTCTCAATCTTGAGTATGTTTTCAACTTCTATGTTATATATATATATATTTTTTAAAAAGGTAAGACTCCTTGCAGATTTTACTCTACTAGTCATTGCTGACTATAGGGGGCGGTGCTCATCTCCGTTTCAAAGCTGTTGAACCAGCGCTATCTGAAGACATTTTGTGACATGGTCATGTGGCCAGCATGATGTCACAGAACACTGTTACCTTCCCACCGAAGTGATACCTATTTTTCTACTCACATTTACAAGCTTTCAAACTGCTAGGTTGGCAGGAGCTGGGGTGAAGACAGAAGCTCACCATGTCATGTGGCACTTGTCTCTTGAACCTGGGCTGCTGGCATCTTAACCGCTGAGCCATTGCACCCCCTCTGTGCTGTAGTGGACCCACAGACATTTATACTCATTACCTGTACAAAATTCCAGTATAAGCAGATAGGAGGACCCAAGTCTTAGCCTCAGATAGCTTAATGGTTATTGATAGATCAGTGGTGAAATCTGAAACAGTTTACTACTGGTTCACTGCACACACACATGCACAGTACACACCAAACACATGCGGAAGCTTCAGAAGATAAGTAGAATAGCTAGGGAGAGAATCAATGTGGCGCATGAGCTTGGGAATCTTTTTTTTAACTTTTTTAAAGCATTTTTTACTAAGCAAAAAATGATTAGCAAAAAGTTCCGAGGATCAGCTGAGCAATGTGCGACCACCAGAACTTTTTTTTTTAACTTTTTAAAGCATTGTTAACTACCTCCTGGAGAACTGGTAGTAAAAAAATGCTTAAAAAAAAAAATTCTGAAGATCGCACATCGCTCAGCTGATCGTCGGAACTTTTTTTATATATTTTTAAAAAAGGTAAGACTCCTTGTGGATTTTACTCTACTAGTCATTGCTGACTATAGGGGGCGGTGCTCATCTCCGTTTCAAAGCTGTTGAACCAGCGCTATCTGAAGACATTTTCTGACATGGTCATGTGGCCAGCATGATGTCACAGAACACTGTTACCTTCCCACCGAAGTGATACCTATTTTTCTACTCACATTTACATGCTTTCAAACTGCTAGGTTGGCAGGAGCTGGGGTGAAGACAGAAGCTCACCATGTCATGTGGCACTTGTCTCTTGAACCTGGGCTGCTGGCATCTTAACCGCTGAGCCATTGCACCCCCTCTGTGCTGTAGTGGACCCACAGACATTTATACTCATTACTTGTACAAAATTCCAGTATAAGCAGATAGGAGGACCCAAGTCTTAGCCTCAGATAGCTTAATGGTTATTGATAGATCAGTGGTGAAATCTGAAACAGTTTACTACTGGTTCACTGCACACACACATGCACAGTACACACCAAACACATGCGGAAGCTTCAGAAGATAAGTAGAATAGCTAGGGAGAGAATCAATGTGGCGCATGAGCTTGGGAATCTTTTTTTTAACTTTTTTAAAGCATTTTTTACTAAGCAAAAAATGATTAAAAAGCAAAAAAAAAGTTCCGATGATCAGCTGAGCAATGTGCGATCATCAGAACTTTTTTTTTTAACTTTTTAAAGCATTGTTAACTACCTTCTGGAGAACTAGTAGTAAAAAAATGCTTAAAAAGTTAAAAAAAAAAGTCCCAACGATCGCACATCGCTCAGCTGATTGTCGGAACTTTTTTTATATATTTTTTTTACTACCAGTTCGGCGAATCAGTAATATTTTTTACTACTGGTTCAGGCGAACCGGCCCAAACCAGTAGCATTTCACCCTGTGATAGATGATATCCTAAAGAAAGAATTTGAGGAAAGCTGTGACACTTCTTTGGAAACTAGATACAGCATATTCAACTCTTTAACAAATTTTAAGAACGCATTCTGAATATAAATCTCTTATAAAATGCATAGGACTGGGAAGTAGATACAGTCAAAGCAGAAAAATGGGTGGGCCCAGTTTTTTCAGTCTCGTTCACTTTTGTGCTTTTATAAGCCGATTCTTTCTCTAATTGAAATATGTGAGAATTGGCTGCAATCTCATTTGAAGAGGCGCTTCATTTCAGAGATTCAAATTGTTCTACTTCAGTGCTTGTAAATGATGCAAGAAATTTGATTTGACCATCTGCTTTTCTCCAGGAAAAAAAAAGGGGGGGCTGCATAGAAGCTCATTCTCTTACCCGGACTGAACAGCGTGGATGCTCTGATCTTTCACTTAGATCCTGAGTACCATTCCGGTTAAGTGCTTTGCTTCAAACAGATGCTTGAATCAAAGCTAACATCACACTGAAATGCACAAACTTCATGCAACATATCCTGTCTTAAAACTATTGCTTAATTTTACCTTACTTGGAAACTAACACCCTCCACTAAGGAATACGCTGTAGGTCTCACTATTCCCAAAATGCAGATTATACTTCTAGTTCAAGACATTCCTGAATCGTATCATTGAATCTTCTATATCAGGGGTCTCCAACCTCCAGTCCAGCCAGTCCAGCCAGTCCAGTCCAGTCCAGCCCTCCAGTTAGTCTGTGGGCATGCCAGAAACTGCGCCATGCAAACAAGCTAGCCCCATCCATGGGATATAGGCAGCATGTGAAACCAGACCCCCTTCGGTCCATGGAAAAACTCTCTCCGTTGAACTGTTCCCTGATGCCCAAAAGGAGGCCGCTGTTCTATATGCCACTAAAATTTTCCTGTCTATTTGTCTGTTTGTAATGTCAGTTAGCTGAAATGGTGCATCATAAGGCACCAATTTTTGAAGCAAGGTAACCTCAAACTGGCTAACTTAATGCATCCAGTATCCAAGAGCCAGGATTACTCCAGGGGAATTAAAATGTCAAGGATTTTCAGAAGAGCTGTAAACACAAATGTGTGGCTGCTCCAACACTGCCACAATCGACCATGGTCAGGTGATAGTAATTTCCAACACTTCCTGCCAGCTTCCTACAAGCAAAGTCAATAGGGAAGCTAACAGGAAGTCAGAAGTCACTCTCGCTCCTGTTGCTTTATTGCCCACCCATGTCTGTTTCTGTTTCTCTGTTTAGATAAGGGAATATATCTGAAAGGATGAACCTTTCATGAGTTTGTTAGTGTTTTTTTAAAGATAGATCCTATTTGGGCTTACACCGCTTACTGTAAGTTCACTGGAGCTTATTCTTACATATGTATATTTATATTTACAGCCAACTATAATATTTTGGATTACAGCTGCCCAAAATCATTGGCCTTGCTGGTTGAGGAAAATGAAATTCAGAATATCTGGAAAGAATTACTTGCCGCGACATATAGAACTACAGCTTCAATTTTTTTTAAAAAAAAAAAGTTGTATGTGTGAGTGCTAAATGAGTCCACCAACTAACATGAGTTAGAAGTGATGAACATGAATTTTTCCAGCTATTACCAAATTATACTTCCCAAGAATCCCAGCATGGTCCTCAGGAAACGATGCTGATCGTTGTTGCTACTATTATTAGTATCAATTTATATATGTGTGTATGTATGTATGTGTGTGTGTGTGTGTGTATGTAAATTCAAGCTGGTAAACACACCCCTGCCTTCTACTTTCTGAACAATAAACAGTAGGTTAGCCTAAAAAAGAGTGACTGGCCCAAGATCACCCTGCTGGCTTTCCTGCTTAAGGGAGGCCTAGAAATCACCTACCTTCTGATTTCTAAGCCAGCATCTTAAACACTACATCAAATTGGCTCTCTGTAGTTATAGCACACTAGAAAATTGAAGCCTCCTGCCCTAGAATACCACTATATTCAATGCATTAAAAGCAGATATTAATAGTATCACACCCTCAGAAACTATTAACGTATTCTTTTGGTTTAATATCCGCGAGAAGAAGGGAAAAAAACTGTTGATATTTAGTCATTCCACCCGCACCTATTCTCATGCTTAAATTTCAAGCTTGAATTCCTTGAGCTTTTTTTTTTTTTTTTAAAAAAAGAAGAGCTCACGCATACTATTTCAGACCTCTCTCCCCCCTCCCATATAATTCACCAATTATATGATAGTGCTTCAGATCAGAACAAAGCCGGTGTCCTTTTAAGAATCACCGCACTCCATTCTGAAGCAATCATGCTGTCTTATTGCAAGAGAGCAAAGGTGAAACTTGTACAACCATAGCAGACAATATAAACCTGCATTTCTCCATAAAGACCACTGAACTTTGCTAGGTAGAATTCGGATTGCTGATAAATAGCTCATATTTTGCCTGGGATTCCCCATCTCTGCCAGCACGGTTCTTATTTCTTTCAAAGTTAATCATATGTCCCGTATTTGCTGTTGTTTGAAAACAGAGCGCAGGAACCTCCAAACTTTAAGGAAAAAAAATGTTTTGATAGTTTATGTCACAACATCTTAAGGTGGAAGAGTGGTATATAAGTCTAAGTGCTATTGCTACACACATACAAACATACATGTAAAAACAGTATAAAATCTCATTTAGAGAACGGAGTGGCAATTATCTTATAAGTATTTTTCACTTGTCTGTATTAGAAACTAATCTCAGAAGAGAAAAACAAAGGAACTTAAATAACTTTGAAGAGAGAATCAAATATTCACTTAGCGCTTAAACAACTGTGTCAGTCACATTCCTTAGAGACGGAAAGGTCCCTTTGGATAATATATTATTAAAATAACTACTTTGATTTGCTTTACAACTGACTCTCTTCCAAAATACTTAAAACATTTATATTATTTAACTAAAATTTCCATTAATACCAAAAAATCTGCCATAATAATTATGGAAAAGCATTTCTTCTGAATTTAATTCACCTCCAACAAGTATACCAAGATACAGAACAACCCTGCCACCAAAAAAAAAAAAACAATTTCAGCAATTTTACCTCGATTCTTAATAATTCATGGTGCTAATATTTACTCTATTACCTGTACAATATAAATATTCATGCCATGGAACAGCAAACTAGCGGGTATGTTTCTAGATAAAAAACAGCAGGAAACTTTTGACCTTGGCCTTGAGAGAAAATACTGGCACAATGATTAATGGAAGAAATGACAAAATCTCATAATTAGAATTAAGAATGAAATTATTTCTAACAGATTATTCACCAGTTTTGAAATACATTAAACTTACTCCTGAGAAATATTACTACATTTAAGAAAACACAAAACCCTAAAAACAATGAGGCAACCAGTCATACTGCCTGGATTTTACATAATCTCATTAGGGAAGAAACCCACATGAATAATAGTGGGCAATGAAATGAAACATACAAAGATTTCAGCCAGTTTGAGTAACTAGAACCTTTCAGATGTTTTGGTCTTGTAGTCTCTTACCATCTGGTTGATAGAAACAGAAGTCCAGAATATCCAGAGGATATTAAGTTTTCTAACAGTCATCTGCATTTATTCTTTCTCTCTCAACCTGTGTGAAAAGTGTTGGAACTGCTGTGGCAAGGATCACAGCAGGAAAAAAAATAGGACTAGATACCTGAAGTACATCATCTTCTGAGATTTTCTGGAAGATTCTATTCTAAGTAAAGAAGAAAAGCTTTTGCCTGCTTCCTTTCTGATCTGTACTGCTAAATACAGATAGTAATTCGGCCATAACATATGACCATAATTGAGCTCAAAATTTCTGCTGTTTAAGTGAAACATTGGTTAAGTGAATTTTGTGCCATTTTATGACATTTCTTGCCACAGTTGCTAAGTGAATCACTGAAGTTGTTAAGTTAGTAACCCGGTTGTTTAGTGAATCGGGTTCCCCCTTTCTGCATTGACGGTTTCCTTGCTATTAAATTCAGTCTTTCTAAATAAAGAAAGCTGTAATATATTACATAATGTTGTTATATTTCTTTTTTATTTTAATGTTTGTTGTATGTGTATGTCTTCTTCTTTCCTTTTTTTTTCTTTTTTTTCAGTTTTTTTCTTTTTTATTATGTTTTTGGTTTTAAAAATGTAAAATACTCAATAAAAACTATTTTTTTAAAAAAAGAAGAATCGGGTTCTCCCACTGAGTTTGTTTGTCAGAAGATTGCAAAAGGTGCTTACATGACCACTGGACACAGCAACCATCATAAATATCAATTGCCGCACATCTGAATTTTGATCCCATGTCCAGAGGGTTGCTCCAAAGGTTATAACTGAAAAATGGTCATAAGTCATTTTATTCATTGCCATCGTAACTTTAAACAGTCACTTAATGAACTGTTGCAAGTCAAAGACTACTCGTACTTTATGAAAACAAGCAGGATATTGTTCATTAAAATTCTGACTTAATGCCGAGTTGTTTGATGCTTTTTCAGTTTACACACTAGGTTAGACTGGTCCTTGATTGCTGATTGCTTTTATTTTTGCCGCTTTTGCTGATAACAGAAGCTATTGCATAAACCTATTTCTATACTGCAATCACACCCTTTTAACTGAAATTCAAAGATCTTACCTAAAAAAGAACCAATATTACAAGTTTTTATTTTTTTATTTTATTTATTTATTTATTTTGTCAAACACAACAATATATATAAGTATAAGTTCTATTCTAGAAGACTGAATTGTAGTCAATATAATACGAATTATTGGGATTTTTTTTAATGGGATCCAGAAATGACCTGGCAGTAAGCTTAACATTTGTTTCTAGTTATGAGATGAAAAACATAACTGAAGATAAAAGTATCAAGGAAATAGATGATCCATCTTAGGAGCAGAATAAAGGAAAGCCTTTGATTAGTTGTTTTTATTTTTAATCTGTATTTCTTTAGCAATAATAAATCATCTTAAGATTCCAGGGAATGTCCTAACTGGTTTTACAGCTTAATTGATGCTATTTGTGGTTAGGTAAAAATTCTTCCTGATTATAGCACAGTTATATAATTTAAATTAAAGCACATTTGCCATGTATTGCAAAGGATTTATAACTATGTACAGTACTGCTGTATTGGGCACTGTCCATTCATTGCAAAAACAACAACAACAAAAAACAGAAGGAAAATGGTATTAACTTTTGCTCTAATCTTTGAGACTGTGTTCACAACTCTGCAGTTGTACCACCATATGTATTTTTTTCCATGAAATCAGCCTTTATTCAAGTAATCCCCATTAAGATTATATACCTGTAATGGTTTTTCACTAAATGTTAGAATGTATTAAAGAGTGCCAATAATGATAAGTGTAGATATTGTATTTTTGAACTTTCAAAAGTTTTAAACCAAAAATATAATAAGGTATGAACATATATCAAACTTATATGCTGCATTCCTGTAAATTACGCCATAACATATCAGGAATGTACAAATTTTATTTCTATTGTGTTTGTCTCCAGAAATCTTTTCAAAAGCCACATATATTTGAGAAAACAACAGGCAAAAAAAGTTTATTTTGAGACAGACGTATTCAAAATACCTGATATTAGGGAAAGTAATCCACAAATAGGTTTATTATGAAAAGAGGGAGGCATATAAAATGTAGCAAATGACAGGAAAAATAATCAATCTGGAATTTCATGCAATTAATTTGACATGTAATTGAGAGAAAATTTCATAGAAGAAAATAAGTGAACTGATCCCCATATCTTCATGATAAAAGAACATGGATGGAAAATAACAATCAATATGTGTTCTTATTTATTTATTTATAAAATGGATTGGCTGCACATCCTACCATAGGATAGACATAAAAATATATCTTCATTAAAACAAGATTAAAATTAATCTTACATTCTTATATTTTTATTTATTTATCTCCAAGATTTGTATATGGACTAAACTTTTACATTTGCTCTTATATGATTCAGATCTGAGTGTAAACAATCAACTAGGCAAGTTTCTTAAAAGCTAAATTTTCCTTCAGGTAATTTCACATGTGTACCTATGTTGAATTGTGGGGAGAAGTATGGAAGTGGTTTGTCATTACTTTCTTCTCTTATTTTTCCCCCCAACTTCCTTATCTAGCTACCCAGGATTTTTTAGATCCAACCCTGGTCATCCTACAAGTTCAAACATGGTTGACGATTTGCTAAGATGGAGGAAATTCCAAGAAATTCAGAAAGTCTAAGAAATTCAGGATGGAGAAAAACAAAGAATATTACAGAAAAGCTCTAAAATGGATTTTTCTAGACAGGAAGAATACACAACTAAAGTTATCTGCAGTGCAAAAGAGATTTCCAAAACATCAAATCTATAGAAAAGGGCTTTGCTGAAAGCAATTAACAAGAAACTGAGCATTGATCTGTACAATGTCATGATAAAAAAAATGTCCCCCAAAGACTCCCAAAGACATAATCCCAAAGGACCCAGCTACTCATTTTGTTTGTCTATGGACTCTCCCTGTCTCATAATTTGGCCTGAGATAGCTGAGGAGGAATCCATCTCTACTGCAAGTTACATGCGTAGCTTCTTCTCCACAAAGATTACACTACTAACCAGAGCATACAAAGCATTTGCTAGAACAATTCTCGATTACAGCTCATCCGTGGAACCCACACTGCATATTGTACATTAATACAATTGAACATGTCCAGAAATATTTCACAAGAAGAGTCCTCCACTCCTCTGATCACAACAAAATACCTTATGCCACCAGACTTGAAATTCTGTGTTTAGAAAATTTAGAACTACGCTGCCTTCAGCATGACTCATAAAATCATCTGCTACAATGTCTTTCCTGTTGAAGACTACTTCAGCTTCAACCACAACAATACACGAGCACACAATAGATTCAAACTTAAAGTGAACCTTTCCAAACTCAATTGCAGAAAATATGACTTCAGTAACAGAGTTGATAATGCCTGGAATGAACTACCTGTCTCCATGGTCTCATCCCAAAATCCCCAAAACTTTAACCTAAGACTGTCTACTATTGACCTCACTCCATTCCTAAGAGGTCTGTAAGGGACATGCATAAGAGCACCAGCATGCCTACCATTCCTGTCCTAATGTTCCCTTTGGTTGTATTCATTTTGTGTGTTTATTTCATGCTTATACTTATATATTGTATATTGCTTAGTATGTGTTTGACAAAATAAATAAATAAAAAATAAAATAAATAAATGTCATGTGGTCACCTATATTAGTAGATCTTGAAATGAAGTTTTGCCATCCTTATGATGAATAATCTCTTGTTCATCAGTAACTATTTGAAATTCTGAATGTTCTTTCTTAATTAAATGGCTCTTTTCTGGTTAACAGGATTTAAATATTATTCAGATGTACTATGGCTACTCAGTTTTATGTCTATGAGTCTATTATTTGCTGCCTAGGAAGATTTTTTTTTATTTTTTTTTGTTTTGTTACCTGTTTAGTGAGCTTGTATGGGCTAAGTGGCTAAGACGCTGAGCTTGTCAATTGAAAGGTTGGCAGTTCAGTGGTTTGAATCCCTAGCGCTGCGTAACAGGGTGAGCTCCCGTTACTTGTCCCAGCTTCTGTAAACCTAGCAGTTCAAAAGCACGTAAAAAATGCAAGTAGAAAAATAGGGACCACCTTTGGTGGGAAGGTAACAGCGTTCCATGTGCCTTTGGCGTTTAATCATGCCGGCCACATGACCACGGGACGTCTTCGGACAGCGCTGGCTCTTCAGCTTTGAAACAGAGATGAGCACCATCCCCTAGAGTCAGGAATGACTAGCACATATGTGCAAGGGGAACCATTACCTTTATCTAGTGAGCTTATATATGCTTAAGTGTTGACAGTCAAGGTTATTGCTTGATAGAGAAGTACATTTTAGGTGACTTAGATGATAAAATAAGGAAAAACAAAAACTGCCTTTGTAAATTCATATGTCATTTAGAACAAGACATTGGGCAGTAACCATTTTTGTACACACACACACACACACATAACCCCCAAGCAATTCCCATGTATTGTAGGTTCTATTTTGAAAAACTGAGAAAGAGCTGATGGACATAACTCTATATAGAAAATACATTGGGGGAATAAATTGAAATTGGTGCTGAAAACTGAAAAAGTCATATTGTATAACAAAGAATCAATAGATTCTTTAAAAAGCAGTATTTTGGGTTGGCACCAAACAACATGGTGCAAATCTGTTGGATATTGTAAGGAATAGTGTATCTTGGTCAATAATCTAATAACTACTAGAGCAGAAGATTAATTAGATATTAAAAAAACAAAAATGAATACAATGCTACAATGTTGTAAAATTTTTGACTCTAACTTCAGCATAAGCTTAAAATTATAGCACAGTGATTCTGGAATAATTTTTAAAAAGCAGATTTATAGGGGAGTAAGGTACACTTTCTCTGTTACTCTTCAGAAACAGGTTATTAAAGTTGCTCTTTGATCCTAGCTTTTAGCTACAATAAGTTCCTATTATCAAGGTAGGGTTAGGTATATGTTGCCTCTTTTCCAAAGTTTGGACATAATAAGAGTTGATTGTCATGCCGCAATCACAACTTGAGGCACATTTCAAGGATTTAAAGCTGATGTACAACTTGAGGAACACGAATAAGTACATTTAGCCAACAAAGTGAAACAATGTGCTGTGAAATAAATTTTCTGATGCTTACAAAACAAAAGATTGAAAGTCAGAAGCTGAGCTAAAAGGCTTATCTCTATGCATGATCCGGTGTTTCCACCCTAATACTATCATTAGATATGTGTAAGGCTTAATCACATATTTCCAGTATTCATATTTTGTTTAAGTTGACTTCCTCAAAATCCAGTCTGAGACTGGTTTGTGATGCTCTTGTGGATACTGTTGAAAGATCACACATGCTAAGGTCACTTCCAACCAGTTAGGGACTGCTAATAATTACACCTATGGTTTGTTGGAGCTTTGCCAAGATCTACATGCCCTTACCGAAACAAGCATTCTGCCCAATGCAGTTCTTATTACCGAAAACAATGTCCAGTTTTCCTGGAAACAAGGTGTTGCTTAAGATTTCAGCTCATCCTTTCATTCTTGTTTTCTCACAGCTCTAACTTCTTATAGATAGAGGCAATAAAACAACACAAAGGCTTTGCATGGATAAAATCTTTTATAGATAAAAATATTCATATTTAAGAAAAGACTTTTTTTCTTCCCAAGTGTGAAAGCACAAAACAGTTTGGCTGATTGAGGCAAAATCCTGCTCCACTCCTATGAGGCACAGGAGAGGGTGTTTTCTTTTGTTCCCAATTTTATTCTGACTTTGCTTTGGACTTCATCAAAGCAAGGTATCCCTTAGGCTGAGCAGCAGCTGTGAGAAGCTTCTAGCTACATTAATGCAAAAAGCTTTAGGAGTTTGCAACGTGTCTACAGTTTCCTTATGTCTACATTTTGAACATCTGATGTTAGATCACACAGTACTAAAGCATAAAGTGTTATTACACACAATGGTCTTGTAGTTTTAGAGCCTATGTCATGTGTCTGCCAATATGTGTTCACGCACATATAAACAAATACTGTAATGTTAGTTGGAAAAAAATAAGACTATTATGGCACTTTCTCAAAAATATTTGGAAACAAAAAAAAGTGGAAGGCATTGGTACCTGGTTAGATTAAGAAGCCTACAGTGAAAGGA
The DNA here is from genome assembly GCF_028640845.1 of Ahaetulla prasina. Classification (NCBI taxonomy): domain Eukaryota; kingdom Metazoa; phylum Chordata; class Lepidosauria; order Squamata; family Colubridae; genus Ahaetulla; species Ahaetulla prasina. The sequence goes on along the minus strand of NC_080541.1, from coordinate 152,333,730 downwards.
AGTTTTATTTATTAGCAGCCAAAATTGAATGGCTGTGGCATAGTTTTTAAAGGAATAGCTTTAAGAAAACCTAAGAATTTTTATATCTGAACTAAATAAATTTATGAAAAACATTGTATGACCAATGTCAACCTGACTTCAATTACAGAAAAATAAATCTTCCTAAAGACTTTTGGGAATAGTTTTTTTTTCTCTGAAAACAAACTTGGATGTTGGATGAATTAAAGTAAGAAAATCTGGGAAAGGTATTTTCTTATTCAGAGTCTTGTTCATTGGATCAAATTGACAGTTGTAATGCTTTATGCACAGGTGCAGAAGCAGAAAATGAATCCAAAAGGAATTTGCAAGTGAGTTGTGTGTGCATTTAGGGACTCCACAACTGAATGGATAAGCAGATAAAAACTGACATTCTGAGCATATTATATGTGATCCCTATCAATGAATATAATAGAAGCCAGTCTAAGTTTACAATGGAGTTTACAAGACCTTACTATTAAACTTCTGCTGGCTCAGGAAGATTGACAGAATGTAACAAGTAAGATTATTGTTCCCATCTTTAATCAAATAATCATCTTTAATGGTGAGGACATTGCAGATCATTTGATGTAAATTTTCATTGATTCTCCTAGAAGTATATAATGATTTATTCTTCATTAATTACACAGCAGGGATAGGGAAGGATCAAATCAATTTAAATTTCAAATGAGGGAATGGTAGTGGTTTCCCCTTCCCAGTAGCTACAGATTTCAAATATAATATTTAATATTAGTATATTAATAGGATAATATGACTTATTGACGTATTCTCACACATGAAGAACATTAAAATAGGAAGAAAACCATTGTCTGATGTCAGTATCTGAAATTTATCGATAAAATATTCTTTGCTTAGTTCACTCCCATCAACAAGGTATGTTACAACTAAACATCAAATGCCAAAATTCTAAACATTTAAAAATTCCAAAATTTCTTTCTAAATATAATTAACAGTTAAACTGGTTCAGATCCTATTTTATTTCTGCAAATCCCTGTTTCAGTAGGCATTCTTGACAAGTCACATTGATTAATTGATGCATTCATCAATTGATGATTCCAATACAAGTGATTATTTTTATGTATAAATAAATCATCATAGATAATTTTATTCAATTCACATCCGACCGTAACTCTAGAAAACTTCAGAAATACACAGACATGTGTTAAAATTCCTACTGTACATCTCAATTCCAGTTCTCCATCTGTAAATCAGAACTTATAGCAATTTATCTGCAGTGGTCTTAGGAAAAGAAGGATGAGGTTTCCCATCACTGATCTTTTTGCCTAGACTTGATATTATTTCCACCCTAAAAAATTTACAGCTAAGAAATCAGATGTTGCCACATTATCACCTCTTTCCCCTTGTCACTCCATTGTTTCTTATCACATTGGCAGTTCCATTTCTTTTAGATGACTTAACTAAAATTAACTAATGTTGCTCTTGGTGTAATAGTGTGGGCTTTGTGAAAACACAATTTCCTCTTGATGCTGGCCAATCCTTTGTATATTACAAAGGCCACTGTTTATATTTGCACCTGCCTGGAATCTTCTTTTAGTTTCTAATTAGATAAAAACATAAAGGTTCCTCTCGCATATATGTGCTAGTTGTACCCAACTCTAGGGGGGCAGTGCTCATCTCCATTTCAAAGCCGAAGAGCCAGCACTGTCCAAAGACGTCTCCGTGGTCATGTGGCCAGCATGACTAAATGGCAAAGGCACACAGAACGCTGTTACCTTCCCACCAAAGGTGGTCCCTATTTTTCTATTTGCATTTTTTAACGTGCTTTCAAACTGCTAGGTTGGCAGAAGCTGAGACAAGTAACAGGAGCTCACCCCGTTACACACCACTAGGGATTCGAACCGCTGAACTGCCAACCTTTCAATTGAGTCTTTGCCTCTGAGTCTTTGCCTCTCAGCCATCGCATCCCTTTTCTATATTAAATAGGCCTAGTTTATTTGAAACTTTTTTTTTCCAAGTAAGTTACCATTTTATGAAAAAATATAGAGTTGTTGTTACAGAATTTTAAAATATGTTAATGTATTCAGAAATTGAACATTAAAATACATGGGATGGATCCAACAGTGTCATTCGACTGGCAGATGCTATTTTGCCAGTGGAACAGATTCTTAATGTTCATACCCCCTAGGTACCCCCTCCCAAATCTGAAAAAAAACCTCTGGAGTAGTTTTGCAGCCCATCCAAGAAGATGGCAGGGGAGGGTTCAATAATGGGAATTGTTGTCAAGAGCAGAATTCCCTCACCTAAGGGGGGGATGCATCTCTGTGAATGAACCCGCTACACTTAAAATAATGAGCTCTACAATACTGATAACATTTGTATATATTTGCACCCTATTCCAATTTAGAATATTTTTTTTCCAATCAAAATGAGGCATAGCATTATCATTGTCGTACTGTGTGTTACAAATAGCCTTTAATCTGCACTTTCTCATTACATTCTCTGTCTCTTTGAACACTATTCTACCCTTGCTAGTTATCTCACTTCCTTTTTTCTAAGAATATTCTTGCTAAACTACCAACTAATATTCTACAATAGCTTTTATGTGATCTTTCTAAACTACGTCTTACCATTTATTCCCTTTGGAACAAATCTTGTTATTTCTGTAATACATTGGGTGGAGGTGAGAAGATTGGAAACTTTCCAGAATTTTTGTAGAACCTTATATAAACCCAAGATATGCAAAATGTAGTGTCCTTAATATTACAATCAAAAAACCCCATGCATATGCATACAAATACACATATCAGAGGAATGTAGAAAATACAAGCAAACAAAACAAAGCAGCTACTGTTTTATTTCCGAATAGTATCTTTGTATGTCCATTGGGTTTCAGGTAGTAATCCATTATCAAGGATTATTCAAAAATAATATGGAATATGGCTTCTCAAACTACTGTGTTTTACCATGTTTGTTGATAAATGATTATCATCAAAACTATGTCAAGCATACAACACAGTTGGGAAAGCAGAACCCAAATGTGTTTTTCATTCTTACCCTGTGCCTTGCCTACATTTTTCTAAATCAAATCACTTTTTCTTAAATATTGCCTTATTAGTACAAAAATTTTCATATAAGCTATATACCGTAAGTTTTTCTCCGATACCTGTGATTAAGGCTGCAGCCTTCGGCTTATTTAACAGCTTAATTATGTGTAACATTATTAGCAAGAAATTCAGGAATAAATTCTCTATTTTTTTTGCTTCAAAAATACATAAACGTAGAAAATTCAAATGGAACAAGACAAAATGTCTTTGAAAACATTAGCATATCCTGAATTTTTATTAATACAGGTTGCCTTCGTCTTAGGACCACAACTGAGTCCAAAATTTCTGTTGCTAAATAAGATAGTTGTTAAGTGGGTTTTGCCCCATTTTATGACCTTTGTTGCCACAGTGAATCACTGGAGCTATTAAGTTAACATCACGGCTTTCCCATTGACGACAAGTTTGAAAAAGATGATCACTTAACACAGCAACCATCATAAATGCATGCCAGTTGCCAAGTGTCCAATTTTGATCATATGACCATGGGAATGCTGCAATGCTCCTAACTGTCATTTTTTCTATCCATTGTAACTTCAGACAGTCACTAAACAAATGGTTGTAAGTACAGGACTATCTGAACATAACATGTACTTTCATGTTAATAGAAGCAGACACAACTTAATGCAAAATGGGCAATGGTGGGCTTCAGCCAGTTCGCACCACTTCAGGAGAACCGGTTGTTAACTTTCTAAGCAGTTTGGTGAACTGGTTGTTGGAAGAAATCATTCGGGCAAAGAACCGGTTGTTAAATTACTTGAATCCCACCACGGAAAATGGGCAAAATGGGTTATTTATAAAATAATAAAGGCAGAATACAAATAAATAAATAAAAATGAAGAGAGCAAAAGAAAGGCAAAAGACCAAAAAAGTCAGTAGGATTTAATGAAATCCTGAGAAGAAAATGAATTAAATCCAATGTGGGCAGTGTTATATAGACATGGTGAAAGTATAAATGATTTCAAGAATAGAAAGCAATAAAGCAGTATAGTGGGAAGTGCTGGCATAAATCAGTTTTTGTTACATTTCCCTTTCTTTGCTTATCGCTTGCCTTTAGATCCTTGAAGTTATTATTTTTTTTACTTCCAGACTGTGCTCTGAATAACACTGCTTATTCTGAAATGGGAATAGTATATATATTTGAGGCTGTAAAAATGAACAGGTAAAATATAATCATTGTTAGGCTGCCATCTGCTTCTAAGTCTAACATAAATGACATGGAAAGAGATTTCATATGATACCTATGTAATGAAGAATGAAAGTAGGCTGTTTTTACTTTTATTGTAACTTTTACTTATGACCACTATAAAGATAATTTCATTTTCCTCGGCTGGTGAGGTGGGTGGGAAGAAATGTCAAGGGAAACAACCACAAAGTGTTGAAATGAGTGGCTGAAAAAAAAGAGCTGGTAGATAAAAGTAAGCACAGCTCTTCGCAATGGCAAAACTAATAGCATACATACATAACAGGTGTTGAAATTGAAGTAAGAATGGCTTCCATATATATATATTATACCAGAGAACCGGAGAGCAGTCGGGTCATCCTTTCAGACCTATTTCTTTACATAAACAGAGAAACAGAATTACCACAGGCAGGCAAAAAGGAGTCAGAGTGGGAACAACTTCAACTTTCTGCCACCTTCCCTAATAACATTGTTTGTGTGGAAATTGGAAGGGAGCATCAGATATTGCTCCTCAGCTGCTGATCCAGGGAAATGAATTTGCTGAGGGGAGCAAAGGGAGCCTCAGACCACAAGGAAACCCACTCCCATCCAGGGAAGGAGAGATCACCCACCCACCATGGGTGCGTCCCAACTCTATCTCACCAGCAGGCATCTTGAGTCATTTCCTTATCCTTCCCTTGCTGCCCACTATCATTAAAAGATTTCAGATTTCACCCTCGGTTTCAAAACTAATAGCATACATACATAACAGGTGTTGAAATTGAAGTAAGAATGGCTTCCATATATATATATATATATATATATATATATATATATATTATACCAGAGAACCGGAGAGCAGTCGGGTCATCCTTTCAGACCTATTTCTTTACATAAACAGAGAAACAGAATTACCACAGGCAGGCAAAAAGGAGTCAGAGTGGGAACAACTTCAACTTTCTGCCACCTTCCCTAATAACATTGTTTGTGTGGAAATTGGAAGGGAGCATCAGATATCGCTCCTCAGCTGCTGATCCAGGGAAATGAATTTGCTGAGGGGAGCAAAGGGAGCCTCAGACCACAAGGAAACCCACTCCCATCCAGGGAAGGAGAGATCACCCACCCACCATGGGTGCGTCCCAACTCTATCTCACCAGCAGGCATCTTGAGTCATTTCCTTATCCTTCCCTTGCTGCCCACTATCATTAAAAGATTTCAGATTTCACCCTCGGTTTCAAAACAGCCAATTGCCACTTGCCTGTTTAGCCTTGCTGCCAACAGATTGGGCACAAGGACCAGAAGTAATTAAGATAATAATAATAATAATAATAACAACAACAACAACAACAACAACAACAACAACAACAGAGTTGGAAGGGACCTTAGAGGCCTTCTAGTCCAACCCCCTGCCCAGGCACCATCTCAACATTTTCTTAAAAATTTCCAGTGTTGGAGCATTCACAACTTCTGCAGAAAAGTCATTCCACTTATTAATTGTTCTAACTGTCAGGAAATTTCTCCTTAGTTCTAAGTTGCTTCTTTCCTTGATCAGTTTTCACCTATTGCTTCTTGTTCTACCCTCAGGTGCTTTGGAGAACAGCCCGACTCCCTCTTCTTTGTGGCAACCCCTGAGATATTGGAACACTGCTATCATGTCTCCCCTAGTCCTTCTTTTTATTAAACTAGACATACCCAGTTCCTGCAACCGTTCTTCATATGTTTTAGTCTCCAGCCCCCTAATCATCTTTGTTGCTCTTCTCCGCACTCTTTCTAGAGTCTCAGCATCTTTTTTACATCGTGGTGACCAAAACTGAATGCAGTATTCCAAGTGTGGCCTTACCAAGGCATTATAAAATGGCACTAAAACTTCACGTGATCTTGATTCTATCCCTCTGTTTATGCAGCCCAGAACTGTGTTGGCTTTTTTAACAGCTGCTGCACACTGCTGGCTCATATCTAAATGGTCCTCACACTTACAACCATTGCAGCATCCCTAAGTCACAATGATCACAATTCAGGCATTTGGCAATTGGCAGGTATTTGTGATGGTTATGGTGTCCCAAGGTCATGTGCTCACCATTTAAGACCTTCCTAGCCATTGACAAGTGAAGTCAATGGGAGAAACTGGATTCACTTAACAACTGTGTGAATCACTTAGCAACTGCTTAACAACGGCAACAAAAATTGAATATGACTCACTTAACAACTATTATGCTTAGCAACAGAAATTCTGGTCCAGTTGTGGTCGTAAGTAGAGGACTACGTGCATTGACTGTCTAAGAGCTGCTCAGTGTCACATTTGACAAGGCAATGATGGATAGAGGATATAGTTCTGCTATTTAGATATTGAAAGGACTTGTTATTTTTCTTCCAAGTTTCTTCCATGGGGATTGAACAGAACTGTTTTTCAGTAGTATCAAGACCAATTTTTGTGTTTTCAACCTCAAAAAGCCAGTTGACCATATCACCAACTTCAAGAAACTCATTGTAAATGTTAGCGACATAATAAAAAGCAGCTCAGAGGTTCAAGGAACATTAATGATTCGGGGTGTGAGTTCCCAGCATCTATTTCTGTATCTGTTTCAATATATATTCTATCCATTTAATTAATTTGATAGTAAAATAGATCTGGCACACTATCAAATTCTCATTGGATGACTACCCTTTATAACCCTGATGTCATTTTGAATTGTATTTAAGGGCATATATATGTATATATATATATATATACATGTACATATATATATATGTAGGTCTTTGGTTATTCAGGTTTTCTCCCGCGTAAAATTGGAAGTGTTTTGGCGATGTTTCAACGAAGTCTCATTCGTCATCTTCAGGCTTCAGCTTCGTGCTTCTTGCTCTCTTGCTCTCTTGCTTCACTAAAACCCAAGACAGAGAACAAGAAAACGGCACAGCCCTCCTCCCATATATAAAAGGCACCACAGACAAAATCAGCAAGATCCTCCACAAACATAACATCAAGACAGCATTCTGCACAAACCAAAAAAATATCCACCATCCTAAGAAACCCCAAAGACAAAATTGAGTTAGAAAATCAAGGAGTATATGAAATCCCATGCACCGCCTGCCCCACCACATACATCGGACAAACCAACAGAAGAATAAGTGCACGCATTGAAGAACACAAGAACTCAGTCAAAAAGAGGAACCAACTTCTTCCCTGGTCCAACACCTTAAAGCCACAGGACACGATATTGACTTTAAAAAGACCAGAACTATCGCCAAAACTGAACACTTTAACAACAGAATAATCAGAGAAGCCATTGAGATAGAAAAACGCCCACACAGCATGAACAAATGAGATGATACCTCCCGCCTACCAGCCATTTGGAAACCCGCCCTTATTGACAAACGAGTCCTCAACATGAGGAATGACACCAGACCCACACTCACGAGGTCCACACAGGATGTCACCACCACACTTCCACCCAGAAAGCAGACCCAAACCCACACTGATCAGGAAGCACGACCAAGGACCAGAAGCCAGACCGCAGCTGCAACATTAGCCATTTCAAACTCCTCCAATCCATACATGCAGCAGACTGACACCCACTACGAAGATGTAGCATGAACACGAACACGAAGCCAAACAGCAGCAGTGCAGCTCACCAGCTCAAATCCCCCTGCCACTCAGACTAATCTGAGCACAACCAAGCCCCCACCCAAACAGAACACACCCCCATCCAATCAGAGCACACAAAAAAACCCCATCCAATCAGAGCACAGCCAAGCTCCCACCCAATCAGTTCAAACCCCCACTAGCAGTTAAAAAGGAAGAAACAGCTGCAATGACACATTGCTCCCAGAAGCACGAAGCTGAAGCCTGAAGATGACAAATGAGACTTCGTCGAAACGTCGCCAAGACACTTCCAATTTTGCGCGGGAGAAAACCCGAATAACCAAAGACCTACATACAAACACCCGCGAAAATATAAGATCTAAAACAACAAGCACTTTGAGTATGGATTCTGTAGTCAACACTAATTGGTATTGCAAATTGTTTGGAGTATACAGGGAAGTCAGAAATTAAATATTTACCCATATTATTTACAGGAGTGTTTTGTTGTTTCAATGTTTATAAATAATTGTGGAGATTTTGGCATTAAACTCAAAAGTTTTCATTTTTATGTCATGAAAACAACTTGGTGTACTGTCGATATCTTTCATTTAACGCTGTCCATTTCTGGGTAATATCTTTATTTTTCATTTTTAATCTTTATTTAAGACAGGAATATATTTTCAGTAAAGATTTTTAAAAAATAACCCAATCTCTAGACCAGTGATGTCTAACCTTTTCCAGACCGAATGCCAAAGCCCATGCATGCACACCCGAACCCCCCAAATTCAATGCATGCACAGCCCCCACACATGCACACGCACCCCCTGCATGTGCTGCAACTCCTGCGCATGCACACGCACCCCACACTCATTCCACCCCCCGTGTATGTGCGGCAGAGACCTGAAGACCAGCTGGCTGGCGGGAGCCACACGTGCATGCGCGGCAGAACTGAACTGGGGTGACAGCTCATGTGCGCAGAGAGAGGGTGCTGCGTGCCACCTCTGGCACTTGTGCCATAGGTTTGCCATCACGGCTCTAGACTCTCATCCTTTGTACCAGTTCTCAGCTGTGTCCTTAGGTGGTGCAGCTCCCATCTAAGTTAACTTGATCATCAAGAGAAAGATCTGTGACTTTCCCTGAAAGTAGGCTGACTTCATTCTGGGAAACCTTTGAATGTGTTCTAACCGGGAAAAAGGGTTTGCTGGTGAATCCAGAGAACCTGGGCTGTGAGTTCAAAGGCTTAAATTTGCACTTTGTTATAAAGGTGGCCAAATCACTCTAGTTCTCCACTCACGTTAATTTCCCTTGTGTTCATTCCATCCCATTTCTTCAGCAACCACAGTCAATTTATACCCCGTGACCCTTTTACATGTGTTGCTTCATAAATCCATTCTCTCCAGGTTTCTCAGTAACTTCAGTTTCTTTCTGAACATGTCAGTTTCATATTTATTCCCTCCTAATTCCATTCCATCCCGATTCACGAACACTGGATTCAAATCAATATTTATGCAAGGAAAGTATATTGTTGATTTGAATGCTTTGAGCAATAGGGGAATGGGGATGGGGGAGCTCCATTTGTTTTTCAAAATGTACTTTTGTCCAAAACAAGCATTTTATAAATATTTTGATATGTTTTTGAGCCAAACACGGCATCACATCATTTATAGAAGAGAAAAAACTGAAAAAATAAATATGCATTACAGTCTGAGAAGTGAAAATCAGGCTGGTTTAGCTCAACATGAGGACCAAATGAAATTCACAAGCAACCTACTAACAACATGATTTCCTGCCTAAAGAAATGCTTTTGTCTTTATACACGATTAACATTACTCTTTTTGGACACTTTCTGTTATTCTTACCATCTACTTTCCCACACAATCCATTCCCACATGCAGGTTCTCCTAGACTTACAACCATTAATTTAATGACCATTTGAAGTTACAACAGCAGTGAAAAAGGTGACATGATCATTTTTCACACTTTGCAGCATCCCCACAGTGACATGATCAAAATTCAGATGCTTCACAATGGGCATGTATTTATGATGGCTGCAGTGTCCTGAGGTCAGGTAATCAATTTTTGCAACTCTCTGACAAGGAAAGTTAATGGGGAAGACAGATTCACTTAACAACCATGTTACTAACTTAACAACTGCAGTGATTCACTTAACAACCATAGCAAAAAATATTGTAAAATGAGGCAAAACTCATTTAACAATTGTATTGCCTAGCAACAGAAATTTTTAGCTCAGCTGTGGTCGTAAGTCAAGGACTAACTATATGTCACCGTACCTTCAGACAACCGACTCAATTATCCTTTCTTGTCATTTGTTCACTTCATGCTTGCATGTTATCTGCTTGATATAATAATACTTGAGACATTTTTAACGTTGTTAAGTGCCAAGAAAGTGGAAAGCGTAAGAGTATTTCATTAACTCTGTACTATTCAATCGTTTTGCAACAATGGTTGCCTCTCTATGGCAGCTGTGTTCAGGGGTAAACAGACTTAATATATTGATTCCTCAGTACTTAAGACTGGCCTTATTGATAGTATTGTATAAGCATATTAGTAATAAAGTAATAAATGATCTGATAAATGTCTCCTGAGGCCAAAATCAACGCCATGATCAGATTAATATTCTGTCAATATTCTGTTCTTTCACGGATGTGAAAACTTCCACAAATGTGTTTTCATTATTGGTAAATTTAAAAAAAAAATTCTCTCAACTTACTGTGTTTCCCCAAAAATAACACCCTGTCTTATATTTTTTTGAACCCTGAAATAAGCGCTTGGCCTTATTTTCAGAGAGGTCTTATTATTTTGAGGCGCATGAAGCAAGACAGGGCTCCTCTTGCCATCTTACCGATTTCCAGCTCTGTCTCCATAACCCCAACCAGAAGAAATGCCGGGGACCGGCTGTGCATGTGTTTAAATATTTTTGGGGAGGGCTTATTCTCAGGAAGAGCTTATTTTTAGCACATGCGTTCAAAAGCCGGATTGGGCTTATTTTCTGGGGAGGTCTTATTTTGGGGAAAACAGGGTAGTTTAGAGGTAAAGGAAGGCCAATGCCAAGAAACAGCAACCTATTAGTTATTCATGCAGATGTCCTGTAAATGTAAATGTAAGTCTCTATCATCCTTTTTCAAGTGAATCATATAAATGAGTCATGCTGCAGAACTGGAAAAGAAAGGAGATGTAAAAAAGATGGATCACACCAAGAAGCAATGCCCCTCTTATGAGATACTTGCACAGTAATCTCCAATACAGTCAGGGCCAGTTCTAGGCCTAAGCAGCTTAGGCAACTTTCCTAGTGCCAAATTTTAGGATATCCTGAAACTGCAGTTTTCTAAAATATAGGTGTATAAAATCAAATAATATTTCCTTGTTGCTTTAGAACTTTCTGTGCTTTTCAAACTTACCCACAAAGTTGGTCAAGTGGTAGTTAACCAATTGACCACACTAACCAGACACATCAAATCAAAGAAGAAATTATTGCAGGAAAGTGGAAATGGTGCCCTCTATGCAGGGGTGGGCTGCTGGGGGTTCGGGAGAACCACTAGCTAAGATTCTGTGCAGTTTGGAGAACCCCCAAATCCCATCCCTGGCTGACCGTGCCAGGGGTAAAATCCAGCAGGTTTTGACAGGTTCTGGAGAACCGGTAGCGGAAATTTTGAGCAGTTCGGAGAACCGATAGTGGAAATTTTCAGTAGTTTGGAGAACTGGCAAATACCACCTCTGGTTGCCCCAGAATGGATTGGGAATGGAGATTTTACAATATCCTTTCCTCAGGAGTAGGGAGGGAATGGGGATTTTGCAGTATCCTTCCCCCGCCACGCTCACCAAGCTATGCCCACCAAGGCATGCCCACAGAACAGGGAGTAAAAAAAATTGGATTTTACCACTGGACTCTGCGCACCCCATCCTGCCCCTCCCAGGAGTCCCCACGCTACCTGTTTTGGATGCAGGTAAGTGCAGGGCACACGCAGAGGCTCAGAGAGGGTGAAAAACAGGCCTACCAAACATTCGGGAAGGCTGGAAGCCATTTTCACCCTCCCGGAGACTCGAACAAAGCCTCAGGAGCCCAGAGAGGGCAAAAACACCCCCCCACCATGGTGCAGGAGGCCAACTAGGCCACACCCATCATGGCCATGCCCACCCAGCAACCAGACAGAGAACACCTTGCTAAAAATTTTGAACCCCACCCCGTCTCTAGCACACCCACTGGAGGATTAGATATAACTTTGCAGGAGTGTTGCACTACCTGACTCCATTGTCTCTTCCCCAAATCCCCAAAGCTTTAACCAAAAACTATCTACTGTTGACCTCACCCCATTCCTAAGAGGTCTGTAAGGGGCATGCATAAGAGCACCAGCGTGCCTACCATTCCTGTCCTAATGTTCCCCTTGGTTGTATCCAATTCATATAGTTATTTCATGCTTATACTTATGTATATTGTTGTGTATGACAAATAAATAAATAAATAAATAAATAAATAAATTAATTAATTAATTAATTAATAATAATTGTAACAAACAATGCTGGTGTAATTAAAATTATGTGCTGTGATTCATTGTAAATGGAATAAAGATGCCCAAGAAAAGAGAAAAATTGTCCAGGGCTGAAAATCATAAGTGTAAAGCTCAAAAATTCAAAAAGAAAAGAAATAAGAGGACATCTTTTTCCCTAGAGGGCATTAGAGAAGGGATCCCCCATCCTCGGGCCATGGACTGGTACTGGTTTGTTAGGAACAGGGAAGCACAAGCAGCGGGTGAGTGAGCGAAGCTTCACCTGTGCATGCATGGGATCTAGGTTACATGCAAAACCATCCCGCCCTCCCCCTGGTCCTTGGAGAAAATTATCTTCCACGAAATCAATTCCTGGTGCCAAAAAGGTTGGGGGGCCATTAGCCTAGAAAGTCACAATGTCTTTTATTGAAAGTATCAGTGTGTGCCCGAGACCAATTTCTTCCATTCTTTTAGTATGCCAGGAAGATAAGGGGTGGAAGTGCTTAACGTTTAACAGATTGGAAAAGGCAGGTCTCTAGTTTAGCGGTGTAAGCTTCTCTCTGGGGAGATCTAATTTTGGCTAATATGGATGTCTTCATCCCTGCGAATGAATGCTCGAGCTCTTTGTGTCAGTTTCCTCGTTTCTTCTAAATCTTTATATCAATTACATATTTCAAAAACAAGGAAAGTCTCCGCTAAAAGAAGTCCAATCTTGGTAACTTATTTCCCTGTAATTACCTTCTCACTCGGAAAGGTATAGATCAGGCAACCATAAAACCTAATGCAGGGCAGCCAGAATTCTTTTCAGCTCAATTTGAGAATGGCTTGTTTGTTAACAGTATAATCATTGCTTCATAATATTCATTAAGAAAAATCTAAGATTCGTCGTCGTTGTTTTTTTACAATGTGAACAATCAAGACTTCCACACATTCTATGAAAGAAACATGTATATGCACCAGAATTGGAAAATAAACTGGGCAAGATGTATTTCTCATTTCAATTTATTGACAACACAATACCACATCTCCCTGGCCCTATGAAGAGATTAAACACTTCTCCACTGCATTAATATATATCCTTGTTTTTTGACATTGGACAGTTTGGAAATATTTATCAACTATAACCTAGCATATTTTGCATCTTCTTCTTTTTTATCTCTTGGGGATTTTTTTCCCATGTCACCATTGTTGATGCACTGTTAAAACGCATATATGTGGGAATCCATCATCTAAAATCTTAGTGTGTGTTTTCATTGGGAATAGCAATTACTCAAGACTGTCCTTCTCCAAAAGCATTTGCCTTTATACAGATCAGTCTAAAGACAGAGGAGCTATAGATAAGCACACATCTTTATGTTCCCATCCACATGGTTGTCCCAAAGGTGCTTTTTCAAGAGGCAACTGGACTTTCAGGTTTTTCTTTGAACATGTTTCGCTTCTTATCCAAGAAGCTTCTTCAGCTCTGCAAGCTTCTTGGATGAGAAGCGAAACCTCTTCAAAGAAAGTCCAGTTGCCTCTTGAAAAAGTACCTTTGGGACAACCATGACCTAGATAACTGAGAATCTCCATAGCAGTGGTGGAATTCAAATTTTTTTACTACCGGTTCTGTGGGCGTGGCTTGGTGGGCGTGGCAGGGGAAGGATACTGCAAAATCTCCTTTTCCACCCCACTCCAGGGGAAGCATACTGCAAAATCCCCATTCCCTCTCCACTCCTGGGGGAAGGATATTGCAAAATCTCCATTCCCACCCTACTCTGGGGCCAGCCAGAGATGGTATTTGCCGGTTCTCCGAACTACTCAAAATTTCTGCTACCAGTTCTCCATAACCTGTCAGAACCTGCTGGATTTCATCCCTGGCTCTAGACATCCACATGGTTGGTTCCAAAGATTTTATGACCAATGCTGAGTTGAGATGGGCTTTTGCTTTACAGTAACATTTATACTAAAAATGAAAGAAAACTCAGACAATTCAAGGATAATGTGCAAATGCCATGACGAGAGGAATGAATTATAATCAAATATCTTGTCTTGCCAATAGGCATAGATGCTTTCTCCATTTTTCCCCCCAAAAAATCAATGTTGAGCGTACCAGACAAATATTAAAACTCAGACTGTGAAACAAAATAAATGGACACACTTGAAAGTGTATTGACATACTGATCATGAGACATATTGATGTGAATGTTCTATCTTATGGACTGTATTCAATTGGCTGGTTCTCATTGGACCAGAGGGGAGAAGAACAAACTGAGCAGAGATTATGAATCAATACTTTATTATTTACGTTCCTGATTTTTGTTACAGGACTACTGTAAATGCTGATACCAGGGAGTGGATCTAAGTAGCAAAAACTCACTCCACCCATAATGGGGACTATTCTTGCTCGGTTTTTATCTCTGGAATCTAAACTTACTCCACACATAGTAATGGAATTTTGACTGGTTATTTCAAAGGCATTAAATATGGTCATATAGTTCAGTTGTTCCATGATTTCGCCTGTTGTCCCACGGAGGAAACATGTCTTGCAGGTTTCAGACTTACATTAACCAGCAGCCAACAAGTATTGTTCCCAAAGAAGAGGCCACTTTCCTTTATGAATAAAACCAGGAACATCAGCCGCTGTATGACATATGTTGGTTGAAAGACCACCGGTTGCTCGGTCTGCTTGCTTTTAGCTGTGGTGTACCTGCTATGCATTTGTCTGCCACACGTTTAGTGTGGTCGGCTCCAGTCAAAGAAAACACAGGAAAAAAGGGTAGCTACCATGAAAATATGGACAGTAAATGTGAGAAATGTGTTCCGTGTGTGAAAACTAAAAAGGAAAGAGACTTCCACAGTTCGCAGCATGGCTGAATTAATAACACCCTGAAACACGTGCTGTTCAAAGCAGTGGGGAAGGAATCGGTGCCCCAGATTAGCTTCTTGTTTGAAGGCCTCTGTATAATTGAATGGGCTAATTTTGTGTCATGAGTCGTTTACAGCCTAAGAAATGTGCATAATGCACATTATTTTGTAATATTATTTGCATTAAGTACATCATAAAGGAAGATTTATGGCATTAGGCGAAAGTACAAAGTCATGGCATTTTAATACATTTCATTTCCCCCCACCCTCCTTCCATCTGAGGAGCCTCATAAATTGTTGGTGGTGGCTGCAAAGGGCAGGAATGAACAACTGGTGGTGCGCAGCTTGCATTCCTCAATTACGACACTTGTCTACTCGAGAGTGCTTGTATAATTGGGAAGCATAGCATAACCCGGACTCCCCTGATTCTTATCCAGCCAAGCATAGGTAACATGGCACTCCCATTCAGCCTTGCCAGAGTGCCTGCTGTAGTTATATGCAGAAACAAAAAGGAGATGTGTCATTAACTGTAGGATCCCATTTACACTGTATAGGAAGGAAGGAAGGAAGGAAGGAAGGAAGGAAGGAAGGAAGGAAGGAAGGAAGGAAGGAAGGAAGGAAGGAAGGATGGATTAGAAGGAATTGAAAAGAAATTAAGATGACAATCACCACTTATGGTTGAAACACCATTTTTTTTATGTGCGTCCATTATGCATTCATAATTCCTCACACAAATGCCTGTATCCAAGATTCATTTGTTTGTTTGCTAAAGAGCCCATTGCAAATGGCTATTTGCAGTGGGTAGCGTCTTGGCACATTATTTGTTTTACAAAATGCAGAAAGATGTAGATCATCCATGTTATGGATTGCCTATCGATAACTATTAAAAACCAAACAAAACCACAATACCCTTATTTGACAGATTTCAAATCATTTGTCCTAACAATGGAAAGTATTCAAACCTTGTCAGAAACAAGTCCGTTGAATGAATTAGCAGTTACTCCCAGAACAGTTTAGAATTGCATTGTCAGCCTTTTATCCAAGGGCTATTTCCCTATCAGAAAAGGAAAATGTGTGCTTAAAAACCAAGGTAATGCTCTCACAAAATCTTCAAATGTCTACTCGGAGGGAAGACCCACAGTACTCATAAGATTTATGGATTTTGTACATGTGTGTATAGGATTCCATCCAAGGGCTACAAATTAATGGATTGTACTCCTATTTTGGTCTAAATGGGCTCCGCTTAATAAAATTCTCCTCAGTGGAGTGAATTTTAAGGGGTTCACTCACTTCACTAAAATGTACTAGGAAGACAAGACAATAATATTCCCAAACCTTAGTCCCTGCACTCCGCAGGCAGCTCTTCATTCTTCCTCCATAAAATGGGTGCAGCCATTTTCTCTAGTAGCGAAATGGCTCTGCCTTTAGCCAACTGCCTGCCTTCTCTAATCCAAAGAAGGGCTGTGCATAAAACAAAGGCATTCACGCAAAACACCAACCCAAGGGGCACAAGCAGCTTCCATTCACAGACACAATGTACGTCAGACCCAAAATGCGTTCTTCCGTTGCTGGATAGTCAATGGATTTTTAAAAAAAAAAATTATCTCAATTTACCGGTGGCAATGCATATTCGGGAGACTCATTTGCCTTCACTGTTCAATAGACAATGGTGCTTTTAGGGTTGTTGTTTATTCTTTTTTTCTTTTTTTTCCAGGAATCCTGGCAAAGCAATAGGATAAAACCCTGCAGACACTACACTCATTATTACACACAAGAGGAGTTCCATTAAGCAAATAATCTATACATATGCATAGAGTTAAGTACATGCATAAGTGCTGCTTCCAGGTCTGCGTCTAAATTACTCCACTACTTGAGCAGGATTGCAAACTACCCAGAGAAGGGCACAAAGGTTTGCGATATTAAATTTTTAATGGCATTAATATTTTAGAGGTTTAATCACCACTGAAAGATGCCAATTCCATTTTTGGAGTTTTCCTACGGTTGGAGGAAAGGCATTGCTTTGCTTTTTCTTTTTTCCAGGAATCCTGGCAAAGCAATAGGATAAAACCCTGCAGACACTACACTCATTATTACACACAAGAGGAGTTCCATTAAGCAAATAATCTATACATATGCATAGAGTTAAGTACATGCATAAGTGCTGCTTCCAGGTCTGCGTCTAAATTACTCCACTACTTGAGCAGGATTGCAAACTACCCAGAGAAGGGCACAAAGGTTTGCGATATTAAATTTTTAATGGCATTAATATTTTAGAGGTTTAATCACCACTGAAAGATGCCAATTCCATTTTTGGAGTTTTCCTACGGTTGGAGGAAAGGCATTGCTTTGCTTTTTTCTTTTTTAAACTTACATTTGGGGCAACCAAGGCAGAAATCTTGCAAATCAAGGTTGGTCCTTGGCAGGAACAGGAGCTTGTGATTATTGCTCAAGTGTAGAGTTGCCTCTCACCTTCATAGTCTTCTCACGCAACAGCAGGGGTGAAATCCAGCAGGTTCTGACAGGTTCTGGAGAACTGGTAGCGGAAATTTTGAATAGTTCAGAGAACCGGTAGCAGAAATTTTGAGTCGTTTGGGGAATTGACAAATGCCACCAATGGCTGGCCCCAGAGAGGGGTGGGAATGGGGATTTTGCAGTATCCTTCCCCTGGACTGGGGTGGGAATCGATATTCTGCAGTATCCTTCCCCTGCCAGTCCCACCAAGCCACCCCACCCCCACCAAGCCATGCCCACAGAACCAGTAGTAAAAAAAAAATGGATTTCACCACTGCGCAACAGTAACAACTTCAGCTTTGGGCAGAACCTTTAACAAGAAAGTAGACCCACGATCAATCCTGCTCTTACCTTTCTTCTGAACCCAGCCTATAGAAACTGGATGAGAAGATTGAGAAGGGGAAGAGAAGATTTAGACACCATAGCCATGAGGAAAGTCCTTACACCAGAAAGTTGATAAGTGTTCACCTCTGGCTCTGGCCATATTAAGTTGCATTGGTGGCAAATTCACCACTATTTCCATCAGCTCACAGATATTCTACATGGGGATGGGTAGCATCCTAAAATAGCTTTTAACTAAAAGGAAAAGAAAACTAATTGCAAGTAATGTTGAAGAGAAATACTTCCAAGTCCTGCTGACAGTTTCAAAAGCTTTGTTGTCTTGATCATATTAAGCCATATTAGAATGGCGGTGTCAGCTTCCCTCCCCAGGAGAATCAATTAACAGATAAACAAGCCTACAGACCGTGTAATAGCAACGCCAGTGGTGTTTCTAAGTATTACCTGGAGCAAGGTACAAAATTCAACAGAGTTCTAGTCACAGGAGGAGAGAATTATAAATGTACCTCAACTTTCACGGTACGAAAACTGTAAAGGAAACCCTGCTACAGGAGAAGAGAAAGCTTGGAGGCAGGAAAGCAGCTCCTTCAAATAACATAGCCCCATTTACCATGATAGAGAAATGAAGAGAGTTTTAGTATAGGCTGATGATGAATCACAAGTACTTAGAAATTATCTTTATCTGTAAATACTTAGCCAAAGCTAATAAAAGTGAAAGCTAACATGTTGCAGAGATACTGCATTTTTTAATATAAAAACCCAAGGTGGGGTGGTGGAAGTATTGGAAAATTTGGCAGGGGATATAATTGATAAAATAGATTTGACTTGACAGAGGAAGACCTCGGTTTAGATACTGAAGTCAGTCAAACTTCCCTGGGTAAGATTAGGCCAGTCTTATTTCTCAACTACATAGTAGTTATGGAGATAATGCAACAGAATGATAGCTCCTGTCCTAAGTTCCTTTCAGAGGAAAGGTGGATGAAAACATGTATAGAGTTCCCAAGGGATATGCCAAGTTAAAACACAACTAACGGCTTTAAAACAAAATATTTTTCAAGGCTACCTTTACTAGATAGATAGATAGATAGATAGATAGTGTTAGATTCGGGCAATAACGAGGCAGGAGACCAGGATAGTGACAACAGCTCTTTACTATATGGTGAACCCAGCAACCCGGGCTGGGAAAAACCTCTCCTTATATACAGTTTAGCCGGTGGCTTCAACCAATCAGCAACGTGCTTTTTTCCCGCCAAAACTTTTAAAGATACATTACACTCCTTCCCTCCCAGAAAACACTTTACCAATATTTACATAAATTTTACATCTTATTTTTCAACGTAATCACGCAGGTAGACTGGGCGTCTCCTGACTCTTTCAGACCTGTGCAATTCATTCTCTGGGAGTGAGTCGAGCTGACCGGAGGGACTGTTTGTTCCTCTCAGCTCCTCCTCTAGGCCATCCGGCCCTGGATTATTTGCAGAGTCGTCCCTGCTGTCTTCAGGAGGAACCGGTTGGCATCGCTGGACTTCCTGGGACTCAGATAAGTCCCGCGTTAGCCCCGGGTTTGAGTTAGCTGTGGATTCTAACCTGGGATAGTCAGGGTCTGTTTTGTCTGATTCTGTTTTACCGGTTATGCGTTTTCTTATTTGGTCTATGTGGCGCTTCCATACCCGGCCATCCTCTATCTCTATGAGATATGATTTTGGTCCTGTTATTTCTAGGATTTTTCCTGCTAACCAGGTCGGGCCCTCGCTGTAGTTGTGTGCCCACACTAGGTCGCCTGTTGCCATCCCTCTTGTTTTATCGTGTGTCCCTTTGTAACCGTCTGGTGTGTAGTTTGGGTTTAAACGGTCTAGTGGGCACCTAAGCTTCCGACCCATTAATAGCTCTGCCGGGCTGCGGCCAGTTGTTACACAGGGGGTTCTGTGTTGGACTGCTAAGAATGTATCGATTTTTGTTTGCCAATCGCCTGGCTTGATTCTGGACAACGCTTCCTTTGCGCTCCGAACGAAACGTTCTGCAAGGCCGTTCGTCGCAGGGTGGAAAGGCGCCGAGAGGACATGCCGGATGCCCTCCTCTGCCAAGTACCCCTCAAACTGGGTTGCCGTGAATTGCGGGCCGTTATCGGATACTAGAGTGTCGGGCAACCCGTGGGTTACAAATAGGTGCCGTAGGACTGAGATCACGGCCTCGGCTGTCATGGATCTCATGAGAATGACTTCCAGCCATTTGGAGTAGGCATCGACTACTACCAGAAAGGTTTGGCCGTGGAAGGGGCCGGCAAAATCGATATGGATCCTAGACCATGGGCCCTGGGGTCTCTCCCATTCCCGAATCGGGGCCGTTGGGGGTAGCGGTCTGGACTCCTGGCAGGCCTGGCATTTCCCTACCCTTTCAGCAATTTCCGTGTCCATTAAGGGCCACCACACATAGCTTCTCGCTAGACCCTTCATTCTCATGATCCCTGGGTGGCCTTCGTGAAGAAGCCCCAATACCTTTTCCCTCAATTTTTCCGGGATCACCACTCGATCCCCCCATAGCAGGCACCCCCCTTGAGCTGAGAGTTCCCCACGTTTTTTTACAAACTCTTTAAAACGCTCGCCCGGCGCAGCGGGCCAACCTCTTTGTACCCAACCAATTACAGTCCTTATTGTAATGTCCTTGTACGAAGCCCGAGCCACCTCTTTGGATGTGACTGGGCCAGAGTCCCAAGAGTCAATTAGCAGAACTGGTGTCCCCGGAGTGGGGTCTTCGATAGTCTCTGGTAACGGGCATCTGCTCAGGGCGTCTGCATGCCCTAATTCCTTCCCTGGCCGGTGTAGTAGTTTGTAAGAATACGCTGCCAGGAAGATAGTCCATCGGGTCAGTCTGGGCGAAAGTGCCACGGGCGTTGGGCGGTCGCCTGCCAACAGTCCTAGCAAAGGTCTATGGTCCGTGATGATTTCGAAATCACGACCAAATACATATTCATGGAATTTCTTTACTCCGGAGACTATAGCCAAGGCTTCCTTATCAAGCTGGCTATAATTCCTTTCGGTTGATGACATGGTTCGGGAGTAATATGCAATAGGGGCTTCAGTGCCATTTGGCAACCTGTGGCTGAGTACCGCCCCCACCCCATAGGGAGATGCATCGCAGCTCAACACTAATGGCAGTGTGCCATTGTATTGGATAAGGAGGCTATCACTCGATAGGAGATTCTTTACCCCTTCGAATGCCCTAGCTTCCGCCTTTCCCCAAGACCATGCAGCTGACTTTGCTAGTAATTTATGCAGCGGCTCGGCTACTGTTGCCTTATTCCTTAAGAATACTGCGTAGAAGTTGACCAGACCTAAGAATGCCTGTAACTCCGTTTTGTTCTTTGGAACTGGGGCCTTCCTGATGGCCCGTACCTTGCTTTCAGTGGGGTGAATCCCTTTTCTGTCTATCCGGTAGCCCAGGAATTCCACTGATTCAACCCCGATCTGGCATTTGTTCAGTTTAACTTTTAGACCGGCAGACTGGAAAATGCCCAAAACTTTTCGCAGCCTTACCCCTAGTTCCTCTAGGTTCTCAGCGGATACCAATACATCGTCGAAGTATGGTACCACCCCTGGTAGTCCTTGTAACAGCCGCTCCATTAGGTTCTGAAATAACCCTGGAGCCACGCTAACCCCAAACTGTAACCGGGTGCACTTAAAAGCCCCTCTGTGAGTCACAATTGTCTGCGCTTCGGCTGTGCTGCTATCTACGGGTAGCTGTTGATAGGCTTGGGCTAAGTCTAGCTTGGCAAAAACTTGCCCTTGCCCCATTGAGTGCAGTAAGTGCTGTACCACCGAACGGGTAAGCACTCTTTGCAATGCTTTGTTAAGCGTTGCCTTGTAGTCAGCGCAACCGGACCGACCCGTCCGGTTTGACTGGGGTGACTATAGGGGTCTCCCACTTAGCATGGTCAACTGGCACTAGAATTCCCTGGTTTACTAGCTTGTCCAGTTCCCGGTCAATCTTGGGCTTTAGGGCGAATGGGACCCTCCTAGCCTTTAACCGAATAGGGGCAACTTGTGGGTCTAAGTTAAAGGAGATAGGGGTCCCCGTGTACTTGCCCAGGCAGTCCTTGAAAACGTCCTCAAACTCCTTCATGAGTGTGTCTTTGAGGTCGACTTCGTTTCTGAAGATTCCAGTCACTCCCATGCCCAATGCTCGGAACCAGTCCAGTCCCAACAAGCTTGGCAGGGTTCCATCAACTATGGTGAGGGGCAGGGTCTTCTTGTATTGTCCATACTCGATGTGGACGGACGTTACCCCTCGAACAGGGATGCGATTCCCTTGGTAGTCTTGTACCCTTAGTTTCTGTGGTTGCAGTTTGCGCTTTGCGATGGCGGGTAAGGCTCTCACGAGAGTGTCCCAGGACATGATCGTGATCGATGAGCCGGTGTCCACCTCCAATCGGCACGGCACCCCCTCAATCTTTGTTTTCGTAAAGATTTTTTTCTCTAGGCGTGTTGATGCATGACCCATTCTCACGACAGTCTGATTCAACTTCGCGCCTTTTTTAAACTGGCCACTCGCGGGCCGCTTCGCCGTTCACGCGCTCTGATTGGCCGGTTTGAATTTTTGGCGGGAAGGTTGGGGTGCTCGACAGGCCTGTGCTATGTGCCCCTTCCTTTCGCACCGCCGACACACCGCATCCTTAAATTTGCATTGTTGTCGTTGGTGTTGCCCTCCGCAACTTGCGCAGTCACCCCGGTCTTCTTTCTCCGGCCTCCCGGTGTGGAAGACTCCTTCCTCTTCCTCACCCTCCGACTCAGCCTGGACCTCTTCATTGTGGACCGGGGTTGATTTCGCACCAGCCGTTGGTGCGAGCGGCTTTTGTAGGGTTTCCGCCGCTTGGGTAGACATCTCGTGAGCCCTGGCTTCGTCCAAGGCGTTTGCCAGCGTTAGGTTGCTTTTAGACAGCAGCCGCCTCCGCAAACGGATGTCCCTGACCCCGCGGATGAGTTGCTCCAGCAATGCCTCATCCAAGTCTCGGTACTCGCAATGTTTTGAGGCTTTCCTCAGGGCGGCCATGTATGCGCTGATGGACTCGCCCTCTTGCTGTCTGCGCTCCCCGAATTCGAACCGTTGCACATACTTGGACGGCGTTGGTGCATAATGGGCTTTCAATAAAGTCTGCAGAGTTTGCCACGGTACCGACTGTACCGGCGTTGGCTCCGCCAGGGATTCTGCGGTGTCGAAAACTTCTGGACCGCAGTGGCTCAGGAAATACGCTCGTTTCCTGTTGTCTGAAACTCCTTGAAGTTCGTTCGCCTCGAGGAAACACTCGAAACGAGCCATGTATGACCCCCATTTTTCCTTAGCTGGGTCGAATGGCGCTGGCGGTGTGTAGCCGGACATCGCTGCTTTCCGCCCCTTGTTTGCTGGGTTCGCGTCTTCCTGGTGAGTTCAGCTCTTTTCCTGGCGCTCTTAGCCTCGAGATCCCACCTTCGTCGCCAGTGTTAGATTCGGGCAATAACGAGGCAGGAGACCAGGATAGTGACAACAGCTCTTTACTATATGGTGAACCCAGCAACCCGGGCTGGGAAAAACCTCTCCTTATATACAGTTTAGCCGGTGGCTTCAACCAATCAGCAACGTGCTTTTTTCCCGCCAAAACTTTTAAAGATACATTACAGATAGATAGATAGATAGATAGATAGATAGATAGATAGATAGATAGATAGATAGATAGATAGATAGCCCTCCACTTATGATCACAATTGAGTCCTAAATCCTGTTGCTAAGCAAGATAGTTTTGCCCCATTTTACAACTTTTCTTGCCACGGTTATTAAGTGAATCACTGCAGTTGTTCAGTCAGTAACATGGTTGTTAAGTGAATCCAGCTTCTCCATTGACTTTGCTTGTCAGACGGTTGCAAAAGGTGATCACTTTTGCAACCCGGGACACTGCAACTGTCATAAATATGAGCCAGTTGCCAAGCATCTAAATTTTGATCACGTGACCATGGGGATGTTGCAATGGTTGTTAAGTGTGAAAACGGTCATAAGTCACTTTTTTCAGGGCCGTTGTTAAGTTCAAATGGTCCTTAAATGAATTTTTACAAGTCAGGGACTACCTGTATTATAATAATCGTGCTAGTGTAGAACTCCTGGCAAAGCTAACTGTAGAAAACATGGGGACCACGGCAGCCACTGACTATGTGGGCAATGACTGCTTCTACAAGGAGAATATTTAATATTTAAGAAAATACAGTGCACAGCTGAAATGAACAGGAACATTCAAAGAAACCTAAGGTGGAGGGGAGGGGTGGACAATGCTTTAAAATTACAGCACAAAAGTATCCCTGGAAGTCACATTTTTAATCTGAACAGAGTTCAGACTGCAGAGAAACTTAGCTCTGGATTTGCGAAGGAACTGGAAGAGAGTCACTCTACTCTGAAAGAAAACAAGAAAACACAAGAAAGAGATTCAGAACCATAAAAGATAGAGAAAATGACCTTGATGAAGATCTGCAAACTTTGTTGCCAAGGCAACTCCCTAACTCACTGAACTACAAGGGGAAAAGGTACAACACAAGATTTTCAAGATTCTGTTATTATAGTTAAAATCTCAACAAAACTAATTTTAGCTTTCTTGTAGAATTCCTTGGTCTGGTCTACCTAGTGGAGATGAAGAACAGATGCCATATTGACTATATGGTACTTAAGAGGGGAAGTGAAGGTTTTGTACAAACTTTTTAAGATCCTATCTTGATATATATCCTACCACAAGAAAGCAGCATTCTTGAAATCCCTATGGGGGTATATTTCTTGATCTGATCTAGTGCAGGGGTCTGCAAACTTGACTCTTTTAAGACTTGTGGACTTCAACTCCCAGAGTCCTCAGCCAGCAAAGCTTGGAGGTCATCTAGTCCAGGGTCTCCAACCTTGGTCCTTTAAGACTTGTGGACTTCAACTCCCAGAGTCCTCAGCCAGCAAAGCTTGGAGGTCATCTAGTCCAGGGTCTCCAACCTTGGTCCTTTAAGACTTGTGGACTTCAACTCCCAGAGTCCTCAGCCAGCAAAGCTTGGAGGTCATCTAGTCCAGGGTCTCCAACCTTGGTCCTTTAAGACTTGTGGACTTCAACTCCCAGAGTCCTCAGCCAGCAAAGCTTGGAGGTCATCTAGTCCAGGGTCTCCAACCTTGGTCCTTTAAGACTTGTGGACTTCAACTCCCAGAGTCCTCAGCCAGCAAAGCTTGGAGGTCATCTAGTCCAGGGTCTCCAACCTTGGTCCTTTAAGACTTGTGGACTTCAACTCCCAGAGTCCTCAGCCAGCAAAGCTTGGAGGTCATCTAGTCCAGGGTCTCCAACCTTGGTCCTTTAAGACTTGTGGACTTCAACTCCCAGAGTCCTCAGCCAGCAAAGCTTGGAGGTCATCTAGTCCAGGGTCTCCAACCTTGGTCCTTTAAGACTTGTGGACTTCAACTCCCAGAGTCCTCAGCCAGCAAAGCTTGGAGGTCATCTAGTCCAGGGGTCTCCAACCTTGGTCCTTTAAGACTTGTGGACTTCAACTCCCAGAGTCCTCAGCCAGCAAAGCTTGGAGGTCATCTAGTCCAGGGTCTCCAACCTTGGTCCTTTAAGACTTGTGGACTTCAACTCCCAGAGTCCTCAGCCAGCAAAGCTTGGAGGTCATCTAGTCCAGGGTCTCCAACCTTGGTCCTTTAAGACTTGTGGACTTCAACTCCCAGAATGTTTAAAACCCATCCAATAAAAATAAAAATCAGGCTAGTCCAGCCATACGGAATAAATAAGTTTTAAGTTCATGAAAGGTCCTAAGGTCAGGTAATTGTCAAGTCCGAGGGGAAGTTCGTTCCACAGGGTGGAGCCCCACAGAGAAGGCCCTCCCCTGGGGCCGCCAGTCGACACTGTTTGGCTGACGGCACCCTGAGGAGTCCCTCTGTGAACGCACGACGATGGGAGATAGAAGCCGGCAGTAGACGGTCCCGTAGATAGCCCGGTCCTAAGCCATGGAGCGCTTTAAAGGTGGTAACCAATACCTTGAAGCGCACCGAAAACAACAGGTAGCCAGTGCAGTCTGCGAGGATAGGTGTTATATGGGAGCTCGAGGCGCTCCTCAATAACCCGCAGCCGCTGCTCTGAACTAGCTGAAGTCTCCGGTGCTCTTCAAGGGAGCCCCATGTAGAGAGCATTGCAGTAGTCCAGGCGAGAGGTAACGAGCATGAGTGACTGTGCATAAGGCATCCCGTCCAGGAAGGACGAACTGGCGGATCAGGCGAACCTGGTAAAATGCTCTCCTGGAGACGGTCGCCAAATGGTCTTCAAAGGACAACCGACCATCCAGGAGCACGCCCAAGTTGCGTACCTTCTCCATCGGGCCAATGATTCACCCCGACAGACAGCCGCATCTGCAGCTGACTGTACCCAGGTGCCGGCATCCACAGCCACTCCATCTTGGAGGGATTAAGTGTGAGCCTGCTCCTCCCCATCCAGACCCGCCCCGCCTCCAAACACCGGGACAGCACCTCCACAGCTTCACTGGGGTGGCCGGGGTGGAAAAGTACAGCTGGGTATCATCAGCGACAGTTGGTATCTCACCCCAAAGCCACTGATGATCTCACCCAGCGGCTTCATATAGATGTTGAACAGGAGGGTGAGAGAATCGACCCCGCGGCACCCCACACATGAGGCACCTTGAGTCGATCTCTGCCCCCCTGTCAACACCGTCTGCGTCCGATCAGAGAGGTAGGAGGAGAACCACCGATAAACGGTGCCTCCCACTCCCAACCCCTCCAACCGGCGCAGCAGGATACCATGGTCGATGGTATCAAAAGCCGCTGAGAGATCTAATAGGACCAGGGCAGAGGAATAACCCCTATCCCTGGCCCTCCAGAGATCATCCACCAGTGCGACCAAAGCTGTCTCCGATTGTATCCGGGCCGAAGCCGGACTGGAACGGGTCTAGATAGACAGCTTCATCCAGGTACTGGGGTAGCTGACATGCCACCACACTCTCAACAACCTTCGCCGTGAAGCGAAGATTGGAGACTGGCCGGTAGTTCCCTAAAACAGCTGGGTCCAGGGAAGGCTTCTTGAGGAGGGGTCTCACCACTGCCTCTTTCAAGGCCGCGGGAAAGACCCCCTCCCGCAAAGAAGCATTTGTAATCCCCTGGAGCCAGCCTCGCGTCACCTCCTGAGTAGCCAGTACTAACCAGGAGGGACACGGATCCAGTAAACATGTGGTGGCGTTCAGCCTACCCAGCAACCTGTCCATGTCCTCGGGAGTCACAGGATCAAAGTCATCCCAAACCACCTCAACAAGACGGGCCTCAGAACCCTCGCCTGGATCTACCCAATTTTGATCCAATCCGTCCAAGCTGAACGATTTTGTCGATAGATAACCGTTAAACTCCTCGGCACGCCTTGTAGGGGTCCTCCCGCCTCCTGTTGAAGGAGAGAGCGGTCACCAAACAGGGCGGCCGGGCGGTTATCTGCCGACGCAATGAGGGAGGAACGAGGAACGTCAGAACCCTCATTGCCACTAGGTAGGTCCTACTATAGGACCTAACTAGTGTCCGTCAGCCTCAGAGCGGCTGGATCTCCAGGCACTCTAGGCGTCTTCTCCGGCTTCATCTCCCTCAGCTCCTCGGAGAACCAAGGAGCTGGTTGAGACCGACGCCGGGTCAGAGGCCGCAAAGGCACGACACGGTCCAAAGCTCCAGCCGCGGCCCGTTCCCAGGCCGCAACTAGCTCTTCAGTCGAGT
Organism: Ahaetulla prasina; assembly: GCF_028640845.1. NCBI lineage: Eukaryota > Metazoa > Chordata > Lepidosauria > Squamata > Colubridae > Ahaetulla > Ahaetulla prasina. The sequence goes on along the minus strand of NC_080541.1, from coordinate 152,305,953 downwards.
CGTGGGCCAGGTGCTCGGGGAGCAGCCCAAGCTCCGCCAGGACCCCCTCGGGGCCCACCAGGCGCCTGGGACGGAACCAGCGCATTGGTTCCGTCTCCCTGCGGTGGTGGGTAGCGGTCAGAAAGTCTAGACGAAGGAGAAAATGATCTGACCATGACAAAGGTTCAACAACTAAATCATTTAAAACCAGATCATTAGACCACTGGCCAGAGATAAAAATCAGATCTAGGGTACCTCCCCCGACGTGGGTAGGGCCGTCAATTAACTGAATCAGGTCCATGGCCGTCATGGAAGCCATGAACTCCTGAGCTGCCGAAGATGCTACGCCGGCTGATGGCAAATTGAAATCCCCCATGACCAACAGTCTGGGGGTTTCAACTGCCAGCCCGGCCAGCAACTCCAACAGCTCAGGCAGGGCTGTAGTCACGCAGCAAGGAGCCAGGTACGTGATCAACAAGCCCACCTGAGTTCTACGACCCCACTTCACGAAGAGGGATTCACACCCAGCTATCTGAGGCACAGTGGTTTCCCTCGGCTCGAGACTCTCCTTAATAATAACCGCCACCCCTCCACCCCTACCCTGGGCCCTCGGCTGATGGAATGCTCGGAAGCCTGGTGGGCACATCTCCACTAGGGGGACCCCCCCCTCGGTGCCCAACCAGTCACTCTACTCTGAAAGAAAACAAGAAAACACAAGAAAGAGATTCAGAACCATAAAAGATAGAGAAAATGACCTTGATGAAGATCTGCAAACTTTGTTGCCAAGGCAACTCCCTAACTCACTGAACTACAAGGGGAAAAGGTACAACACAAGATTTTCAAGATTCTGTTATTATAGTTAAAATCTCAACAAAACTAATTTTAGCTTTCTTGTAGAATTCCTTGGTCTGGTCTACCTAGTGGAGATGAAGAACAGATGCCATATTGACTATATGGTACTTAAGAGGGGAAGTGAAGGTTTTGTACAAACTTTTTAAGATCCTATCTTGATATATATCCTACCACAAGAAAGCAGCATTCTTGAAATCCCTATGGGGGTATATTTCTTGATCTGATCTAGTGCAGGGGTCTGCAAACTTGGCTCTTTTAAGACTTGTGGACTTCAACTCCCAGAGTTCCTCAGCCAGCTTTGCCGGCAGAGGAACTCTGCGAGTTGAAGTCCACAAGTCTTAAAAGAGCCAAGTTTGCAGACCCCTGGTCTAGTGTAACTCCAAGGGCTGACAAATACAGAGTGGAATCCATTTCTACTTTTTAAATATTGTTGCTTCTCCTTTTGGTAACAGGCACCTGAGCAATCTAGATAAGTCTAAATTTAAATGTTGGAAATCCCTGATCTAGAGAAAGTCAAACATATATCTGGATTACAGTTTGGAGGCCATTCCAATGAATCTCTTTCAGCCAACTAGATTCTCACGTTGTATCTGGCTTTAAACAATTTAGGGCTCTGATCCCAAAACCCTGAATTGTGCCTTTTTTTTTAAATTTGGATAATCAGAATTGTAGAATTGCTAGCTGTTTAACCAGTTTATTAGTTAAAATCTGCCATATACTTCTTCACCGTCAGAGAAGGTATGGCTTCCTCATGTTTGCAAATATATATACAGATATATATTGTAATCTCTCCCCTGGCTCAGCTGATAAAGGTAGGAGAACTTGTGGCTCAGAGGTTAATACAACTGCCTAATATGCAGGTTACTCCAAGTTTGAATCCGAGTAAGGGTATGGCTAGTTGATGAAAACTAAAAAGCTTCAAATATTTTATGAACGAACATTTCCTTCTTCTTTGTTTTTCTTTATGGAGAAGGGGAGTTGAGGTTCTAGGGTAGGGATGGGAATTTATGGTTAATTAGGGTATTCTAGCTTATGATTGTTAGAACTTATACCTTGTATTCTGCTCTGGGAAGTGGGGGGGGAAGGGGTTGATGGTGGGTGGGGGGAGGGGGGTGGGATGTAATGTGGAAAAATTTTATTGTAAAACTTTTTCAATTTAAAAAAAAAAGAAAACTAAAAAGCTTGAAATAGATCAATACTAGTCTCCCTTTATTTCTTTATCAGCAATATATATCTGATATAAAATGGTTTGTCATGAATGCAACTGCTTGAGGACTCCTGGATTGGCGCTGAAAGGTGAAAGGGAAGCAGTATGCTCCCTCCCATATTGAGGCAGACCAGGTGCTTCAACAGAAAAACATTTTTTATACACACACACATCCCTAGAACTGCAGCAGTTATACATTCTTTCAGGGATTATTTCAATATAAATTTTTAGTAGCTCGACTGCCTATGGTGAGGCTTTCCTGTAAGAGAATATATATGAACTGTATATTTTAGGATTTGTTGTTTCTAGTGACAGAGCTACATTTCATGAGATGATTCACTTGTATTTTATATTACTTTCTTTATTAGATCTTCTTTGTTTCCTTCAGTTAATCCTTGCCTTACCACAGCTAGCAATTAAAAATTAAAAGCTAATCAAAATGCATCCAGTTTCCTCAAGTACTTATACAAACTGCCCTTTGTTTTAATTTCTAAGCACCTGCTAGGTATCAGATGAAGGAAACTGAAGAAATACACATTTGTTTCTCTGTCAAATCTTTAGCTTACTAAATTCCAATGGAAAGAATCGGATTAGCGTTCATTTCATGGGTTTTTTGAAGGGTGTATATATATTTCTCTGTGTGCATGTGTGTGTAAATATGCTTCCTGGGTGGCTGGGTAGAATAACACAACCAACTTTATAGCCAACTGAAGCTGAAAATACTTGGATTCAAGCTAATTTAGTCAGACTGAAGTAAATGTGACTAAGGTGGCTTTAATCCACTTTCTCTTCTATATTTTGTAGATATAATAATAAAGCTTACTCTACGGTTATATGGGAAGAGAGACACATTTTAAAGCAACATGCACCTCAAGAAAAATCTTTAGTACACTATTTTGTCAATGCATCCTGAGGAACCTTGACCACTGACATATTTTTTACAGTCTACATTTACAAAGCTTCTCTTGTAAACTAGCTTACTTGTTTTAGTCATTTGGTCATTATTTCTAAGCTGGCCAATCACAGGCCACATGTGAGTAGCAGCACTTCAAACTCCAGCAAGGAATAGAAGGTAGTAAAGAGATTCAGAAAACTCTTTGCTTGCCTCTAGAGATCATCTAGACCAGGGATGGGGAACTATGGTCCTTTTATGACCTATGGATTTCGACTCATAAAATTCTTGAGCCAGGATGGCTGGCTCAGGAATTCTGGGAGTTGAAGTCCAAAGTCATAAAGGAGCCCCACTTTCCCACTTCAGATCTCTACAGAGGGGCATGGAGAGTGCTGATTCAGAGTGGCTAAAGATCAAACACCACAGAATGGCTGACGATGACAAGTGATTATACATATTTTTGTGGCCCAATTCAGGGAGTGCTAGTGAATTGGGATTTTCACAGCTGTAGATGTGATAGTCTTTCACAGAAACAAGAGCAGAGTCTTGTGAGCTGAGAAGTGGGTGGGGGGGACTAGGGGAAGATTACCTTTCACTGGCCATTAACTTACTTCATCAAGTAGGTACAATGTTGACCTGAATTACAAGGACTATATAAAAAAAACTGCCAAAAAAAAAGGAAATGGAGATTTCTTAGCCATCTAAGCAAACCCTTAAGACAATTGCCATGGTGTTGTATGTCTATCATAATAAGTCCCTGTATGGTATCAGAATGAACTGAGAATGGGGAAAAAAAACAGCCTATGAAATTTAAAGGACAATATGTGGCAGACAACTATTGTATCATTAACTACCCTCTCTAGCAACTATTCGATTCAGAGGTAGCCAAAACGATGAACAATAGGAACATATGCTGAAGCTTTTTAGTTTTTTTGTTATACTATTGTTACATTGCCTTTATTTAATTAAACAGAGAAAAGAGGGCTATTTAAGAGCATCTCATACTGTACATGTATATTTATATTTAAAAATTCAGCAAAGAATGACCACACACACAGACATATATATCATATACATACACATACATATACCTTTCATGTAGTAGATCTATAATTTAAACAACTATGTACATCCAGAAATGTGAAATCCTGACTCAATGTCAAGTTAATTTATATAATTACTTTTTCCCAGATATAACAATTTTAGGACTTCACAAAAATGTGTTTAAATGAAGAATTTTCAATGCATTTATGGCAACACAATGATTATTCATTCCTTTTTGTAAGGTTGGTGACCTTAAAATTTTGGGTCAAAAAAATCCTCAATAATATTTCAAAGTTAAAGCTTGGAGGTGGGGAGGTGCTCTGTGCTCAAGCTGGTTGCCAATGTTTCTTCCTGAAGGTCCCCCTCTCTGAAATAAAATTGATTAAATGTGTTGCATAAGCTTCCAAAGCAATAGTCGTAATATACAATAACAAAGAACATATTTATATAGAAATGCACAGGATAGAATTTTAAAAAGAAGAAAAACATTGTGGCAATAACAGAGACTTGGAGTCAAGATCAAAAAGAACTCAGATTTGTTTGAAAGTTTTAAACGACCCATTTCCATTTTTTATAAAGTTAGTGTGCAGCCTAGGAACACTTCATAGCCTAATCGAAAAAGAAGGTCCTTCTGCTTCATGTGTCAATACTGTAAACATGTAAATCTGGAAAATATTTTCCAAGCAGGCAACCATGTGTAAAATGTTCAAAACCTGCCATAAAACAGCTGCAGCTAGTGGGGGGGGGGGTAGATGCAAACTTTTGCACCCTGTCGTCAAGAATCCAGATGTGGAAGGGGATACAAAACAGTTTTTCCTCTTGGTTCAGCAGCTGGACCCAAGCATTCAGCGTGTCTTTTAAGCAAAGCTTTATCAAGCAACACGGCGCTGATTATGTAGCCACAAAGCAACACAACTGACGAATCTTGCGATTCAAGCAATCTTCAGTTAATTACTGCAGCGACAGCGTTTCAAAGAGTCGCACGCTTTTATTTCTGAGTATGTAAAAAGCACAGCCCACATGTTACTTTAGTGAGACCACCAAAGCAGCAGCGTTAGGGGAAAAGCATTTACAAAATAACAAAGGGGAAATGTTATCCTTCTTAGGATATCGCAGCCTCCCCAAGCGATTTTTTGGCAACTTCACTACTTCAGTCTTTACACGGTTTTTCCCCCACTGTACTTATGAGATTGGGGTCAAAGAGGAGAACTTCCAACTTCGCAGTTTTCCCAGTCTTCAAAACTAAAGACTGGTATACCCTTTGTGTGAAGAACCCAATAGAAGGGCCAGCATTCATTAAAGGGACAAATATGTGTAATTGCAGTTATTGTTTATAAAGATTTTTAGAGGAAACATGATTCAGGAGGGAAGCTATACAGGGGGTCCCATTTTCCGGGATTGTTTCCTGCTTCAAATTGCTTCTCTGAAAGAGCTTTCACATGGGATTTTTCCCCCCATTTGTTTGCAATCTGCATCATATTGTGTTGATATGTGGATATGATATTAGCTGTTTAAAAATATATGGTTATTATTGATCTCTTTCCCAGACAGTCCTTAGAAAATTTTCTGCAAGAGGCATACAATAAATAGAAAAAAACCCAAACAAACAAAAATAACCTAAATAATAAACTAGTAAAAATAGAGAGTCTTTGTCCTTTATTTTAAGAGGGAGGGACTGCAGCTTAACTTGAAATGCTCATTTTTTTCTGTACTCTAATACTGCTGGGCTAAGCAGAGACAGCACAATTTTAACATAGCAGAAAGAGAAACCAAATGCAGATTGAGAAGATTGAAATGGGGATCCCTGCGGAGCCAGAAAATTCAACGGACAGTCTCATCTATCTTAACAGAAATACTGTTAATTTTTCTTGGTTCACTTGAATATTTCAGAAAAAATAATAGGGCACAGTGATAATTACGGGTGTCTGGAGAATAAATCTGGTATACAAATGGTTTTGGAATATGACACAAAGATATATGATATAGCAATCATACTGCAGCTAAACATGGGAGGCAGCGATACAATCCACAAAGCTCCAGTTAAACTTTGCAACTTGATCAAAGGGTATGTGCACATATATTAAAGTTCCCCCGCTCCAAATTCTTTTCATGATTCAAAGGCACTTGATTCAGTTTGACAATGAATGGGTTCAGCATTGAATTCCAAGGGATGATTCAATCAAACTGCTCTTGAAACAAAATTTTCAATCCAGACTTTGTCCTGTTACAGATGCCTAGATGTAGATCAGAGGTGGGTTTCAGCAGGTTCTGACCAGTTCTGGAGAACCGGTAGCAGAAATTTTGAGTATTTCAGAGAATCGATAGTAAAAATTCTGACTGGCCCTGCCCCCATCTATTCTCTGCCTCCCAAATCCCAGGTGATCGGGACAAAATGGGGATTTTTGCAATAATCTTCCCCTGGAGTGGGGTGAGAATGGAGATTTTACAGTATCCTTCCCCTGCCACACCCACCAAGCCATGCCACACCCACCAAGCCACACCCACAGAACCGATAGTAAAAAAAATTTGAAACCCACCACTGATGTAGATGCTGTCCCTAGAAATTATCTGGGACACACAGGCCAGTTGTAAACCACTCCTATGTAAGGCAACCTTGTATAGTCAGTCTTAGTACCCTTATCCCAACTGAGAGAACTCATATGTCAAGAGGAACTAATATGTCAAGACACATTAATTCCTAAGAGGTCGGTAAGAGGCGTGCATAAGTGCACCTGCTTGCCTACCGTCCCTGTCCTAATATTCCCTTTTATTTACTCTTTTCATGTATCCAAATTATGTTTATACTTTTACCTGTTATCTTATATATGATTGACAAATGTTTGGGCAAGCACAACAAAGATATTCTATGTATATCTTTATGGACATAGAAGAACACCACGAAGCTGATAAAGGACTCATCCTTTACAAGGTGTGGAACAGTCTACAATCACATAGGGAAACAAAAGCTCAAGGAGATATTGATGCTTCCTAATATACAAAGATTTTCACTTAGGATTCTATCCTTACACTAATGTAAAAACATAAAAAAATCTTTTTGTTCTAAGGGGAACAGCTTTAATGGACAAAGTCCAATTCATCACATGCATGCACGAAACTGCAACCCACAAAAGCTTATGCCTTTAATAAATGGGTCATGACAGAAATGACATAAAAGTCTATGATATTTGCAGCTAAGTACTGAGAAGGCTACCTTCGTGGAAACTCCATCTTCACAGAAACTAGTATTCTATTCCCACATTTATATTCGAGCCAGTCTTGTTCTTCTCTACCCAAGACTTTCAGAGTTGCTCAAATTATTCTCCAAACCAATCCCTGAGACTTGAACTCTGTCAAGCACATCTCCAAGAGAATCATACTGAACTGGATCATCCTTTTGTTCTGAAACTCAGGGGAGGCATTGCAAAGTGAAAGGTATAAACTGCTACAATAAAATGATGGAACAATATGCTGCAAAACAACAATAAAATAATGAAACTGACAGATCTGGAAAGTATTCAAACCACTCCTAACACTCGCTGCGCCCTGCTTATTTGCAATATATAATATTCTAGCATGAGACAAAATATTTTCAAAATGAAATCTGCGTTTAAATGCCAATATCCTCTCCTTCTGGCTTCTCACTTTATGATACTAACATAGGATCTCATTCACTGAGCCAATTGAAATTTTAATAAAAGAAAGCAGGAGTTTCTAATAAACTCCTGCAGTGAGCTGATAATACTAAACATCTTTAGCAGCATGGTGTTTTTTATTATTATTTTAGCTGTATATTAATATGCTAGTATTTGTAAACTCCCCAGGGTCACTAGATTTATTCTAAAAGGCTTCTCTGCATTCTTCTGGTTTGAAAAGTTTCTGCAAAACTGAAAGGGGGAAATATGCTTCCAATATGTCTCTTTCAGAAACCTCGATGCCTTGTGAAATGGGTGACTAGGGGGGTGCAGAGAGAAAGAAAAAATACTGTGGAAAGAAAGCAATATTGAGTCTTATTGATTCTTCTTTTTGTAGCTGAAATCTTTAAACAGGAATGTTGGCAGCAGATGGATTGATTACAGGTGTGATTTGGATGGCCATCCACTACTCTGCCACAAGCTTCTTGCTCAAAAGTCCAAAAAGGTTGCCTGAAGATGATGTTGCCAAATTATTGGTTCGGATATACAACCATACCCCTATGTCATTTCACATTCTGGAAGACAGGAATTAAAGTGGAAATGTTATAGTTGGCTGCTAATACATAAAGATGCATTTCTATTGTTTCAGTCTTGCAGGTTACAGACTAAGAAAAACAATGCAGGGTGTTATTTAATGGTGGCAAAGCAGTTGGGCCACCAGGGATTATTATTAGAGTTCTTCTCATTAGATTATTAGGGCATTTCTTCTGAGTATTGCAACTACTTTAATTATAACTATATGACAGAAGCCCAGCCAAAATGGATGTTCCCCAAAACCCCACATAAACACACATTTCCTCCATTCCCAACCCCCCATATTTTTGATATTGGCAAATGCTCAGAACACCCGAGTTTGTACTCTACTATTCAGCATCTCAAAGACATGCAAGGCTCCTAAAAAGTGTAAAATTCATCACATGAATAGCAGCGAGCAACTCTCCTTGCGCTATCAAGATCCCAATTTGCATGGAAATCTTCACATATACAGCTCTATAATTGGGAGACCAGACTTTACTCATCTCACTAGCATGTTTTTACAATGGGGTGGCTCCAAAAATCAAGAAAGACACACAGAATTATTTCTAAGCACTTTCAATAGTTTCTCCCATACAGGTAGAAATCTTGTCAAATTAAAGCAACACTTTCATCATTAAAGATATATTCTAAGAATGTCTAAGGATCTATCTTGACCCTCCTTCTTCTAACCAAGCTATCTAAATTTTGCTGTCTGTTGGTCTGCTATAATGGATTTCTACTGGGAATCCAGACTACATTCTACCCCCAAAATCTCTGATACCTTCAATTCTGGATTTTGATCACCTACTGACAAAACTCTTCTGCTCCCTTTTAGTCTCTTTGTCTTTAATCACCTCTCTTCATCAGTTTATTGCCCTTCTTGGCTTGAATGCTTCCTGTATGTTTTCTTCCTCTTGATATAGTTGTTGTGACCTAGGCCCAAGTAGTTATTACCAGACACAATCAGTCCTAAACAAACATATTTTATTAGAACAGCTGACAATTACTTCATTCTCAACTTAGTCCAATTAAGTCCAAAACAAAGTTCTTCATAAAAAGTCCTTTGGCCTTATCACAAACCTTTATCTTCTTTGGCACCCTGCCAAAGGCTTTTCTTGGCAAGAACCCCACAAAGTTCAGAAACAGGAGAAAATAATTTATTTATTTATTTATTTATTTATTTATTTATTTATTTATTTATTTATTTTGTTGAGTACATATATATTTATATATATTAAATAATATATATAAGTATAAGCATGAATTGAATACATAAAATGAATACAATTAAAGGGAACATTAGGACAGGGACGGTAGGCATGCTGGTGCTCTTATGCACGCCCCTTACAGACCTCTTAGGAATGGGGTGAGGTCAACAGTAGATAGTCTTAGGTTAAAGTTTTGGGGATTTGGGGATGAGACCAGAGAGTCTGGTAGTGCATTCCAGGCATTAACAACTCTGTTACTGAAGTCATATATTCTGCAATTGAGTTTGGAGAGGTTCACTTTAAGTTTGCACCTATTGTGTGCTCATGTATTGTTGTGGTTGAAGCTGAAGTAGTCATTGACAGGAAGGACATTGTACCAGATGATTTTATGAGCTATGCTCAGGTCATACCAAAGGCAGCGTAGTTCTAAATTTTCTAAACCCAGAATTTCAAGTCTGGTGGCATAAGGTATTTTGTTGCGAGCAGAGGAGTGGAGGACTCTTTTTGTGAAATATTTCTGGACGTGCTCAATTGTATTAATGTCAATAGTAGCAAGATTGCTTTCCTACAAAGAATCCAAGAGCCGTTGCTGCTCTTTTAAGCCCTATGGGAGGGGCCAATCATCTCCTGGCCTTACTCCCAATTCATCCTCAATTAGCTGCTCTTGCCTTCTGGCAGCTCTTCACATGTGTGCATTAGGAACAGGCTCCTCCTATTCCTCTGCCTCTCTGCTGTCCGCCTCTGGAGGCTCTGGAGTTCGCGCATGGCTCCCAGATGGCCCTGGCCCTGGCCCCATCTCTGCCCCATCTCTGCCTCGTCTGGGCCTTCCCCTGACTCCAGGACTGACCCATTGTCCTCCCCAGCCTCCTCACTGTCCGACTCTGCTGCCAGCTATGCAGGCTGTTGGCGGACCACAACAATAGTCACACTGCTTGTTCCTCCTCTGTTTACTCTTCCATCTCTCTGCAACATAGTCCTCTTCGTGTTTTTTCTCCCTATTTTCCCAAGATAGCCTTCAATTATTCATCCTCAGTCAGACATGATTTGGCCTCTCACTGCCTACTAATAACAGCCTTTCCTGGACTTCTGGGAACTTTATGGAGTTCATAAACCTAAACCATGAATGGGCAACTTTGATCTCTTCCAGATGTTTTTATACTTCAACTTCAATAAAGTTATGCTGATAAAAGTCCAAAAGGCCTGAAATGATGAGAAAGTTTCCTTTATGATATTTACCAATATTGCTGAATTTTCTGTGCTATATGTGCTTAATTTACATATATACTTGCTTTGAAAGCTTTACTGGGCCAGCAGTTGCGTCTCCTCCAATAAACATAGGGACCAAAGCTATTCAGAAATCTTCCTTTGTTCCTGAGACACTCACTCCTAAAACCTGGAAATCGTTTCAAACATATGTAAGTGATAGATCCAAAGCAAGTAGAGTTGTAATTTGGCACATTGAGCAGATAACCAGTTCAAAAGCAAGGACCTGAAGATATATGGTTTGCTTTAAAAGACCTGCTTTAGAAGACCTCTTCCTGAAAATATAATATGACATTAATCTTTACTGCTCATAAAACAGTTATATTCATGGAGGAGAATTAAAACCAATTGAGAAACATTCAGTTTCACTGAATTAGCAAGTATTTCAACTTCATATTGCGTTAAATTGATCCGATATGTATAGGCATTCCTGTCAGCCACTCAAAAACCAAAAAGAACAAGAATCACCTCAGGTCACAAAGCGTTTGGGCTATCAAATTTTTGGATAGCAGAAACCTGGACAATGATGAGATAGCAAAAAAAAAAAAAAAAGGTCTAAATAACAGTAGTTCTTTGCTGTCATTCAGATTTGGCAGCCATACAAAGTGTTCTTGAGAACAGCGCAGGATGCATCTCCAAATTTTACTTAGTGTAGGCAAATATAGTTAGTGGGATTGTAAATTAAGAGTACTATCTATTTATTGCTTGTTTTTAAACAACAACAAAATCTAGCTTATTATGTTAGGGCATGAAAAAGACTACAGAGTCTCTTGGGAAAAAAATCACTGATACTATATGAAGATTTGGCACTTTGCAACTTGTAAAAAAAATTGCTTGCTTTGTTGACTGTGTTGTTAAAGAATACATAATTAAACAGCCTTACTAAATAGCCATCAACCACTCTGGATGCCAAAGGAGATGGTAGGAAGAGAAGTATGAGATACAGAATTTCTATCCACATTTTTTTTATTCCAACAAATTATTTTTAGTTTGTGCATCGGTTATTCCACTTCCCTGAAAGCGCGCATATAAAATATTCTGCAGTTTTTATATATTTTTCACCAAAAGAGAGCCGTATTTCAGATAGTTAAGGAAATAAGTACACAGATGTATGCACATGATTGCGCACACATTTCTCCCCTTACTTAAGCTGTTGTTTTTTATCCTGCTGTTGAGAAAGGACAGGCAAATAACTTGCGTCTGCAAGCATTGGAATCAAGGCTTTCATTAATTACTGTGTTCACTGGATTCGATGCTCTCTCACTCTTGTTATTTAAACTTTAATTTTGCAGCTATTTGTCCTAGCCTGTTCTGCGCTCTCCGAACACGGGCAAAGCCATTTATCTGTAACCACTTCAGATCTGGCAGTGGAAGGTACCGCCTATTTGTTAAAGAAAAACTTCCTTCCGCACAAAGCAGCCCTTCACAATACAGGCTGAGAAAAAAAAATTTGTTATCTCCATTAGTCTGTTTCCTCCACCCACCACATTTTATTTTATTTTTTGACATCTTCTGCTTTCCCTTTTTTTCCTTGAGGAAGGGATTTCGCAATCTCTCTCTCCCATGATGCTCTGTTAATGTCATGTTGCATTTCAACAGAAATGACAACAAGAATCATTTCACCAATTCCATGCAGGGCTGAGGGTGGCCTATTTTTCACTTGGCAAGCTGAAGTCTAAAGTAATTAAGCACTGCTGTGTGGGTGGCAGCTTCCTGCTCTGAAGTCAGCCTGAGATAATTACCATAATAAAGTCAAAACATCATGTGCTGTGCTGATAGATAGATAGATGGATGGAGAGATTGGGGCATCTATTAAATGATCCATTTTGTTATGCTTCCCAGGAAATTTTCTATTGATGCCAATTAAGAAGTATATATTCCAAGAGAATATTGCAAAGTCACAAAACTTTTCTTTAGGAAATCGAATTTATTATTCACTGAGCCTGAATTACTTTGAGTGGTTTAAAAAAGAAAAGAATCCAAACTCCTGGAAATCAGGTGGTAGCATTACATATTTATTATAAACACTTTGCAAAATCCTCATTACCCAGTTACCGATTCCCAACAAAGTTGTTTGGGTGGTGTAAGGTTTGTTTGTTTGTTTTAGTCCAGTTAATGAAACATTTGGCTTGTGATGCTATGTCTTAACTGGAATAGGAAAAAAAAACGGTGGTGGCGAAGCAAGAGAAAGCAAAACACCCACAAAATCTCCACAACATCACATATAATGTATTGTGAAAAAGGCCTGCCTGATGCTTACATGCTCACACATTTGAACATAAACTTAATGAAATGTCCCTCAAAGTATATCCTTAATTAAATGCCTCCAAGCCTCCATTTATCGCAAATGGACCACAACTAAGGTGGAAGAAATGATTAATATGTGCAATTTGGCAGGGCGCATTGCAGTAAAGCTTCCACACGACAAATGAAAAATCAGAACAATGTTACATTGTGACTGCCATTAACATGCATTAATGGCCCCCATCAGTCGCTCCTGACTTGAATGCGGTGGCCAATCTTGCGTTCCAAAATATTTGTCGTGAGATACGAGATAAGGAAGGGGTGAGGTTGGGTGGGGGGGCTCTTTTTGTTTTGTTTTGTTTTTTTGTTTTTAAACCAATGCAATTAAAAGTTTTTCCTTTGTTGAAAGCCCCCGATTGACTCCCTGCAAAAGAATTTAAAGCCTTCAGCTGTCAGAATACAATCCCACCCCCCACCCCCGACTCCTCCACCTGCTTAGCCCGTTGCAGGCTTCCAGAGAAAGTTAACTCGAGTGGAGCGTTCCTATTTTCGAAGCGTGTCTCTAGCCCGCTTATTAGGAGCCTCGTGCAGAAGAGGAGCAATTTTGCAGTTGTAGTGGAAGTGATGTTTGAATTCATTTTGACTACTTTTTAATGGCGTTTCTCTTTGCAGCGGTTCCCGCTTGCCGATACCAATAGAAACGATCGGCCCCGAGAAGCTGAAGGAATGCTTCGGTTAAAATCATGAAGGGGAAACGAAAAGGAAAGCTTCTCATAGATAGATGCAATTTTTGAAAGCACCCAGATAGACTCAAATATACCACGCACGCACATACCCGCACATGCCGATAGACGCAGAGAGCGTTAAAGCTTCTCTAATTAGTTCCCAGCAAGGAAGCTGGAGAATCAATACATATTAGATTCAGATCATCCTGCCCTCGAGCAGGTCACATGATGCAGGGCCCCAATGAGTTCACCACTCGTTTGAGTAAGCTCTGAATCCTACCTCTCTCTCTAGGTAGCTTTGATCGACAGCTGAAGGCCTTCTGGTTACAAAGATTTCTCTTTCTCCTCCCCCCATCTCTCTTTTTTTTAATTATTCGAGGATCAGGTCAGCTTGAAAATTGCTTCACAGAAACCCTGAGACTTTATGAATGCTCTATCATGCATGAGGTAACTCCGGCTCACATATCAAATTTCTCTCCTTTCCTTTTTTTCCCCCCCTAAAAATCTGTTTGTGTGTTGCGTGTGCATGCACTTTTTTTGCGTAGGAAATAACATTGAAATATCACAGACGTACTTTAAGAGAGCAGCATTAAATTGAAGTTCAGAGTACAAGTAGCCTATAAAGATAGGTATTGAAAGGCTGCTGAAACCAAGAAAGTCACTTCTGATGGCTGCTATTTTTTAAAAAAATGTATATAGTGGAGGGGGAGGCATTTTAGGCTTTTTTCCCCCCTCCCATTTAAAGGGAGTTTAAGTTCATTCAAAGGGGAGGGATATTGTTTATCAGAAGAAAATGCCATGTTGGTAAGCCCCATCGCTTTCTCCCTATCCCTTAGTTGATTTAGTCCAATTTTCTGATTTGGACAGATAATTTTTGTCACTTTTAATTCATATAGTCAAAACCAAACATACAGCCTGAATGGATGATTTGGATATTTTTTAATACTTATGTTTTCTTTCAGAATATTGGATTTAACAATGCTAGGCCTATTAAATACAATGCCTTTTTTTCAAATCTATCTTTAATCATCGGTGTTAGGCAGAATGGCAGGGAAAAAAATTAAAAATCTATCTGTAGTTGTTTTTTCTAGTAACGCAATGATGAGACTGCAGTAAAATAACTAAAATTTCCATAATCTGCCACGCTGGTCCAATGCGGGTTGGCAGATGAGATTGGTGTTAATCTGAGATATCCATCATAGGCTGTTCACCTTGGGAGACCCTTCTGGACATATGACACCCCTCGCATCCTGGACATAAACTGTTTCAACTCCTACCTTCAAAACAATGCTATAGAGCACTGCACACCAGAACAACTAGACACAAGAACAGTTTTTTCCCAAACACTATCACTCTGCTAAACAAATAATTCCCTCAATACTATCAAACTAGTTATTAAGTCTGCATTACTATTAATCTTCTCCTTGTTCCTATCATCCATCTCCTCCCACTTATGACTGTATGACTGTAACCTTGTTGCAGGTATCCTTAAGATTTATATTGACTGTTTCCTAATATGATTTGATTGATTATTTGTTCCCTATGACTAAAAGTTGATTAAGTGTTGTACCTTATGATTCTTGACAAATGTATTTTTTCTTTTATGTACACCGAGAGCGTATGCACCAAGACAAATTCCTTGTGTGTCCAATCACACTTGGCCAATAAAGAATTCTATGCATGTCCAATGACATAATCCATGGTTTCATTTACTCACACAAGCCCCTTTGCCTTGTCAAGACCCAATCATAGAAGGAGAGCCCAGTTATAGGGTGCAGAATTTGCATGTAAGAGGCCTCTACATATGGAGAGACACCCCCCCCAATGCATTGATTGAACAATGTTAAAAGGTGTACTTAGAAGTTGGATTGAAGAAGATCAACTCATATAGGCAAAAGACTTGAGATCAGCAGTGCTATCAAAGGGCAGTAATGAAGACTCAAATCCCAAACACGATGTGGATAGAAAGACAAAATAAATATCAAAACCCAAATCATGGATTTAGAGTTCTCAAAATCATGTCACTTTATAACTAAAATTTCCAGTCCAAATGGGAAAGTGCCAACAAAAGGATGAGCTGTTGCACTTTTACAGAGATCTTAGTATTATATTAATAAAAATACGCCTTCTATGTGCTCCTGTTTTCTTATGGCCAGCTTAGATTGGATTTTTCCATAAATTTATATTCTTATGGACAGAGAGACCAGATTAGTCAGTTTATAAGTATTGTTATGCACGAATAGAATAGAATAGAATAGAATAGAATAGAATAGAATAGAATAGAATAGAACAGAACAGAACAGAACAGAACAGAACAGAACAGAACAGAACAGAATAGAATAGAATTTTTTATTGGCCAAGTGTGATTGGACACACAAGGAATTTGTCTTGGTGCATATGCTCTCAGTGTACATAAAAGATACCTTCATCAAGGTAAGTAAATATATGAGCCAGATTATAACTAGGGTGTGTAGTGCCTGAAATTTTGTCCCACAGTCGATGAAAGCTGAGAGGGGTGGTGATTCTAACTCAGGCAGGGGTCAAACTCACAGCTTCGTCACGTGATATATTGCAACTTTTTTTTCTTTTCACTAAACCGGATGTTTAGCGGCCAGCACGTCATGCATCCGGCTACGGGCCGCGAGTTTGACAGCCCTGTTCTAACTCAGATAAAGATTTTATTACCACTGTCCTTAGTTTAAGTATTATTAAGGGTTAAGGGCGAAAGAAGACTCAATCCAAGCCTTTATAGGGAAGCACTGTAAAATGAATTGGAAAATAAGAAAAATGAAGGCTGTCCTTTAGGTGACAGAGTTAAAAATTCTCTTTTCCATTAAGATCCGAGATGAACATTGCATAATTGCAGGATTCCAGGAAGTTGATGTTCCGAGAAAGTAAGAAATACAAAATCTACACACTTTTCTTGGATTGTCTGCTTTTTAATTTATTTCCATTATTCTTAATCTTAGAGATTTGTTTGTTTGCAGTTAGCCTTCATAATTGAAGTTCAAAGCAACTGGTCACTTTTTTTTTCCTGCCATGCCATTCTTGTTGGTATGTTTCCAATCCTTTGTGTTAATATTTCTACCTTAAAGATGCAACCCACTTTTTTAAAGCAGATTCTGATTAACCGTGTATCTGAATTTAAAACTCTTATGTTCAGCAATGACACAATTTTGGGGGCACATGTTATTTGGGAGCTATTCTTGTGGTACAGTTTCATTTCCAGATCAATAGTAACGTCACCTGTTCTAATAAACAAAAATACTTCATACTAAACGCAATACAAATGTTGTACATTGTGTGATTACATTCCTAAACTATATTGGGATCAGCACACCTAACATAATTTTTCTTTCTCCATCATTCTTCACAAATCAGTGAGCAACCCACATTCTTTAAGCACAATGCATGAAAATCATTTTGCTGCCATCAAATGTCATCTACAGTAACTCAATCATCTATCTCAATCAAATGCAATCTGGGCAGCCCTGAATATTAAAGCACTTCTGTAGATACATATCCTTTATGTCCCTCATCGTGCAAGTGCCATACTATTTATAATTCACCATTTCGATCCTGCTGCACTCCCTGAGATGTTCACTTCCAGCACAAGAACAATATATTTGCAGTGTTGTATCCCAGTCATCAGCATCATCATTTTATTCATTGTCTATCCACTGTAGGATGAAGGCCTCTTCTGCATGTTTCCAGCCAATACAGGTGTATTGGCATGTGAAAGGAATAGACCATAATCTGCCACGCTGGTCCAATGCGGGTTGGCAGATGAGATTGGTGTTAATCTGAGGTATCCATCATAGGCTGTTCACCTTGGGAGACCCTTCTGGACATATGACACCCCTCGCATCCTGGACATAAACTGTTTCAACTCCTACCTTCAAAACAATGCTATAGAGCACTGCACACCAGAACAACTAGACACAAGAACAGTTTTTTCCCAAACACTATCACTCTGCTAAACAAATAATTCCCTCAATACTATCAAACTAGTTATTAAGTCTGCATTACTATTAATCTTCTCCTTGTTCCTATCATCCATCTCCTCCCACTTATGACTGTATGACTGTAACCTTGTTGCGGGTATCCTTAAGATTTATATTGACTGTTTCCTAATATGATTTGATTGATTATTTGTTCCCTATGACTAAAAGTTGATTAAGTGTTGTACCTTATGATTCTTGACAAATGTATTTTTTCTTTTATGTACACCGAGAGCGTATGCACCAAGACAAATTCCTTGTGTGTCCAATCACACTTGGCCAATAAAGAATTCTATGCATGTCCAATGACATAATCCATGGTTTCATTTACTCACACAAGCCCCTTTGCCTTGTCAAGACCCAATCATAGAAGGAGAGCCCAGTTATAGGGTGCAGAATTTGCATGTAAGAGGCCTCTACATATGGAGAGACACCCCCCCCCAATGCATTGATTGAACAATGTTAAAAGGTGTACTTAGAAGTTGGATTGAAGAAGATCAACTCATATAGGCAAAAGACTTGAGATCAGCAGTGCTATCAAAGGGCAGTAATGAAGACTCAAATCCCAAACACGATGTGGATAGAAAGACAAAATAAATATCAAAACCCAAATCATGGATTTAGAGTTCTCAAAATCATGTCACTTTTCAGATGAAAAGGAAGAAGGCTTTGTACTTTTCAACATCTGCATTGAATTCAGTAATCTGAGCATCACAAGCTAAAATTATAGGACAGCTCAAAATCCCAGCTCACTATCTGTTGCAGGTTTTTCTGTGGAAAACTCTCTCCAGCTATGACATTCACATCTAAGATAGGACATCAAGACAACACTCATTATAACAGACTTCACAATACTCAGAATCAGTAGGTTTTGTGTCTTGAGTATGAATCAGAATTAGATTAGGGCTGGCAATTTTTAGCAGTCAGCAAACCTCATATCAACTTGGGTAAAAGGAGTTCTTTTTAAGAATAGCAAATTTGCACAGTCTCGATGAGTGCCATGAACTGTATCCACAAATTTTGTGGAAGGGAAGATAAAAACACAGTATTTCATCCTTTGTGTGAAGTATAATTTTCAAATGGGAAAGAAATTTGAACACTTTCTAGGCCCTTGAAAGACACTACTTCCTTGAAAAGGATAATTTACTTAAAAACGTTTCTTGGAAACGAATGAATGTCATGGAGTTCAGATGATGATAGAAAGGAGTTAAAGGAGGTTTAGAAGCCAAGACAGAGCCGCCTGTATCATATATGGAGCCAATATTTGAAAATACATTCTTCTTCCAGTAAATTTTGGAACTGATTTGCAATGGTTACATCAGATTTAACTTTTGTAATGTGTTTCATTGATCTGGTTTTGATAAGAGATAGAGGTAAAAGACAGGCTGTTATAATAACAGATTACTTTATAGTGATGGCAAATCTTACTACTGTTATTCCTCCTTTTCCTGCTCAGCGTGATTCAAAATAGTCCCGAAAGTACCTACACAGCACCACTTAACAAAAGGAACAAACCTGGTGTCCTCCAGTTTTTATACTTTAAACTAAACAATCAATGACCCATTGAGTCATCATTTCAGAAATACGTCTTTATCTAAACAGAGAGACAAAATGACCAAAATGACAAAAGCAGTGAGAGTGACTTCGGACTTCCTGTCAACTTCCCCATTGAGCTCTCTTATGGGAAACTGGCAAGGAGCATCCATCTTCCTCCCTTCCCTTCCCTTCCCTTCCCTTCCCTTTCCTTTCCTTTCCTTTCCTTTCCTTTCCTTTCCTTTCCTTTCCCAGTAGGCTGGGAAACTGGTGGCTACTGCTGGCTACTGCTGCCACATTACAAGTGTAGACTGATTGGACATTTCTCCATTGACTTTCCTCTTGCAAGCTTCCTTGCAAGCTTCCCACAAGCAAAGGCTATGCTAATGGAAAGGTGGCAATTCGTGTAGGATCATCAGCAACCATTTCAGGGGCTTCTGTATTCTTCATTGACTTGTGAAAAGCTGTCATGGACTGTTGACAATGAGGCTCTGTGGCCATGGCTGACCGTGGCAGCATAGCAACAGTGCTGAGCATGAACGGGCAGTGGCACTGAAGTGGCCCCCCAAAAATATATCCAAATTTCATTCCCTCAGGGAATGAAATTTTAAAAGCTAGCCCATTTGAGGAACCTTTATTGAGAGTTTTGGCCTATGTTGCAGCATTTTTACCCAACTGAAGTTCCAAAGTGTCAAATAGAGTTTTGGTACTATATAGATTCTATTGGTACTAGCCACCTTGGTTAATGGTAAATAACTTGAAAATTAATAGCCCCAAACTATAGGATACCAGTTTAGGTTTGCAGGCAAGGGAGAGTGGCTTATGTAAGTGGTTCAGAATAAATCTGTTTGAACTTGGATCAAAAAATTGGAGATTTTTTATCACACAGAAAAAATCTGTGTGATCAAAGATAATCTGTAGACCATTTCAATAGGATAGGGAAGATACTTTTAAAATATCGCAGAGTTCCTGCTGTCATATATTTGAAGAAAGGATTTGATGCCTTCAGCCCATCTTATAGAGCTGTTGGGATATTGATGTGTCATACTCAATAACATCACAGATTACAATAGGAAGAGAATGAGAGATTGATTCTATCCTAGTACAAAGGAAGAAACCATGTATATTTTCATTGCTGTTTCCCTACATGCATATTATGAAAAACAGTTACCGTATATACTCGAATATAAGCCGATCCGAGTATAAGCCGAGGTCCCCAATTTTACCCCAAAAACTGGGGTAAACTGGGGACTCGAGTATAAGCCGAGGGTGGGAAATGAGGCACCTACCGGTCGTGAAACCTCCCTCGGCCGAGAAGGCTGGCGGCTCCCCCGCCCCGCCCTCTCACTGCACCGGCAGGGCTTCCCCGCGCTAAAGCAAAAGCCCGCCAAGTTCGCACCGGCCGGTATAATGTGAAAAAAAGGAAAAAAAAAAAAAACTCGAGTATAAGCCGTATATACTCGAGTATAAGCCGAGGGGACGTTTTTCAGCACAAAAAACGTGCTGAAAAACTCGGCTTATACTCGAGTATATACGGTATGTTTTTCAACAACAGTTATGAAAATTAATTGTTTATTCCAAAGGACTTCTACAGCAGGCCCAGTGAAAATAGTCTTAGACTTACAAACAGTGAGTTCCAAAATTCTAATGGCTGCGCCCCCCTCCTAAAATCACATGATCACATGTCAGGCACTAAACAAACAGCCCATAATGTATGGCTGTTTGCATCATATCACTGGAAGTTTTTAAGAAGAGATTGGACAACCATTTGTGTGAAATGATATAGGGTTTCCTGCCCGAACAGGGGTTGGACTAGAAGACCTCCAAGGTCCCTTCCAACTCTGTTATTCTATTCTGTTCTGTTCTGTTCTATATCCTATGCTCACTTGACTGGATTATACAATGTTTTTGCTAAAATCTGGTTTTTGGGCAAAACTGGTTCATAGCAAACAATTGGTTTACTTAATGACTGCAGCATTCACTTAAAGGCTGCCACAAAAAAGATCATAACATGGGTTGGTCACGTGGATAACCCTCTTTACAACTGTCATGACTTGCTACTGACAGACCACATTAAGTTAACCTACAGGATGTAGTCTAAAACAGACACAGAGAGAGAAAGGGGGAAGGGAGAGAGTTGGGGAATCGTAAACTGTTTTTGTAGAGTATGTTGCTCAGGGATTGGCACCAGATCGCCAGTATTTCCCAAAATATATTTTAAATAATATAACATTTCTCGCATTATTTTCATGATAGCTAAACTCTGCTGAAACTGACAGCTCTAGGATGTGCTTTTATGATTTTCCCATTTCAGAGAGAGCCATGCTTGGTGCATTGGAAATTTAGTATAAATCTGCAGCCCCACAAAACAATTAGGGTATTTTCTGTTGACTTCTCTGCAGTTGAAGCTGTGTTCAGAATTTCAGCTAGATTCCTCCTCATGCAAGACTCTGCAAAGAAAAACTTTTTGGTCTTCCGTTTGCCTGCTTTACACGGTATTCAAAAAGCAAAAGGTCTATGTAAAAATGAATCAGGGAATCTTGCCTTTCACATGTTGGTCACGGCAAGTTCTCAAAATGAATATTAAAAGAAGTGGCATTACCTTTTATGCCATTGCCATCCTATTTCAGAAATACAAATGCATTGCCCTTTATATTACATGTAGGCCAACAAGAAGGTCAAGAAAATATGTTGCCTTTTTGTTTTTTTGGTCTGGAATATTAGTACTGATTCCACTTGGAGACAGAGTCTATGAATGCCATATTTTTTTTACAGAGGATGTAAGAATTTGAGACATTTTATTCATCATACATGTATCTTCTGGTTTTCCAGGTAAATCAGTTGTTTCCTTTACTCAATGTGAAAGATTCCTGCTGGTCGGAATAGCATCAAGCTCTTGATTACATTTTGAAGGGAGGGAAAATAGAAAAGATCTCACTAAGTGATGTTTTTTTTTTTTTTGCATTTATATCCCGCCCTTCTCCGAAGACTCAGGGCGGCTTACACTGTGTTAAGCAATAGTCTTCATCCATTTGTATATTGTATACAAAGTCAACTTATTGCCCCCCAACAATCTGGGTCCTCATTTTACCTACCTTATAAAGGATGGAAGGCTGAGTCAACCTTGGGCCTGGTGGGACTTGAACTTGCAATATTGCAAGCAGTTGATGTTAATAATAGGCTGCATTAGCCTGCTGCGCCACCAGAGGCCCCTATGTGATTGCTAGTACCCAGTACTTATTTAAATGGTGCATACAGTAAATAATAAAAACCAACAAATAAATAAAATTAGACCTTACTTACTGATTGTGTGGGGCAGTACCATTCAAAGTTACACAATGCTGAAAAAAATAACTTTCTTTCCCTCCATAGAGATTGTTTAAAGCAGCAGTCCCGCCAACCTTTGCAGCTTGGCGGCCTGTGGAAGTGGCAGGCTGCGGAAGTGGCAGGCCAGCATGCAAGCACATTCGCACACAGCTCGATTGCCACAAGATGAGCCTGCGTGTGTGCGCACACACCAGCCTGCCACTGATGCAGCCCAATTCTCAATAGGCCATGGCCCAGTAGTGGGCCACAGCCTGGGGGTTGGGGACCCCTGGTCTAAAGAAGTCATGTCTTCCTGAGCTGCTTTTTTCCACAGTGAAATGCTTCCCCCAAAAGATGCTAACTGCAGTTTAACAAACTCAACCACTTTCACACTTCTGGCTTTTCTTTGCCTCCTTAAGCAGCTTGGGGCTGGGAGCCAAAAACGTTCAAGGCAGATAATGGCCCCCTTCTCTTTCCTCTCCAATGAATAAATGTAAATACAAACACTAATTCCTTTCTTGCTAATTATTCCAAAAGACAAAGGAGGTGTGGAAAAGGAAAGCTGAAGTAAAATAGAATAGAATAGAATGAATGAGCTGGAAGGGACCTTGGAGGTCTTCTAGTCTAGCCGCCTGCTCAAGCAAGAGAACCTATACTATTTCAGATAAGTGACTGTTTAGACCAGGGGTGTCAAACTCACATTGTCACAGCAGCATCGTATGATGTATCAAGACTTTTTTACCTTCGCTAAACTGGCTATGGGCATGGCCAGCATGTGACTCATCCAGCCCACAGACTGGGAGTTTGACAGCCCTGGTCTAGACCAGTGGTTCCCAACCTTTTTTTGGCCATGCCCCA
Organism: Ahaetulla prasina; assembly: GCF_028640845.1. Lineage (NCBI taxonomy): Eukaryota > Metazoa > Chordata > Lepidosauria > Squamata > Colubridae > Ahaetulla > Ahaetulla prasina. The sequence continues at coordinate 152,282,633 of NC_080541.1, read as the reverse complement.
CCTAAGCATTTCTAAAATCCTGATAACCCCCTGTGACATATAATTCTCACTTTACTCAAAAAGTGAACTCTACTCATGCAGAGGAAGCCTAAAAGGCCATTAACTTGGTTTAAGCAAGGTTCAAATTGCCCAGTGGTGGGATTCAGCCAATTCACACCACTTCGGGAGAACCGGTTGTTAACTTTTCTGAGCAGTTTGGTAAACTGGTTTTTTGGAAGAAATCATTAGGGCAGAGAACCGGTTGTTAAATTACTTGATTATTTCCACTTAGCAATCAGGTCACTTAGTGACCAAGTTGCTGGTCCCATTAAAGTTGCTAAATGAGAACTACCTGTATTTGTAACTTGGAAGGGGTGATAGCATTTATTTTATCTCTTAGCATGGAGTTGAGGGTGAGGCTTTTGTTAACTTGTTTTGAGATAGAGGTTGAATTATATTTCTTGTATGCTTCTATTGAACAGCTGGTAGAGAAAAACTGAGTGACTCATTCTGTTTCCTGTGAGTTTTCTATGCTGTGTTCAGAATTCTTTAGAAGCAAAGGAAGTCACATGGCTGGCTTCAAAGATATTTGAAGGCATTGGGAACAAACACAATGTAAATCAATACAATTTACCGAATATTAGTGAAAATGATAGAGCCAATGATAAAGTGGGAAGCTTTATTGCTACAAGGGCAACAGCAACAACAACAAAAATAAAACTGCCTGCTGTTCACTTGTATCAAAACTAAAAAAGCCCTGAATAATACTTTTGCATGTAAGAATGGCATAAGCAAATTCATCCCCATCCCACTATTTTCCCTGAGATCTGCTTATTGGATTTGCCATTACTGAAAACCATTCGTATTTGGAATCTTTTATCTGGTTTCTTAAAATGTCCCTTATTGAAATGTGCATTTGCAATAAATTAGTCTGTAAATCTGAATTGCAACAATCCATAAGACCAGTAGATAGCGTCAGAGCGATATAGAAAATTGAATTCTTTGCTGCCTTCTAATAGTCATCTCGATTTTTGTAGTCAAGATCTGTTAGGCTAAATAAGCTATCAATCATTTCAGTGATGCCAGTGTTAACTGGCTTTTTTACAGAGATCTGTTGAAACAAAGGATGGTTCAAAGGGTTTTTTTTCTTTGCATTTTTTCTTTTAGAATGACTGTATATTTCAAAGCGGAATACACATTAGAGTGAACATCAGATTATTTTTCAGTTAGCTTGCTAGTTTCTTTCAGACCCTGATTCTTGCTCCTAATTTCTTTTTTTTGTGTGTGTGTGTGGAATTCTTTACCAAGTTTTTGAGACGTTCTTTTTCATCCCATCTATTTCCAAAGGTTAGATAGTATATCTCTGTTAATAAACCACTACAAAATAAGGCTAGTAAAGAAACACATATCCTAAATGCTATAAAATTCAGCTATAATGGCACAAGGAGTTAAGAAATGTTCCCTGAATTTAATAATAAAGAGAATCAAGCTTTGAGAGTTGATATCAGTTGGAGGAGTGAATGAATTAAAAGGGGGTGTAATGTAGAAACAATAGGAGAACAAAAAAGGAGGGTGACTAATTGAGGATATGGCATACTTTCTTCATAGTTCTATTATCATATATATATATATATACCATTTCATTTAAAGAAGAATTCAAAATATAAGCCTTTTGGAGTTATGCAAAACGTCTTTCTTTTAATTTCTTCTTTTTATATAAACTTGCAAAGAATTGTCATCTAAGCTTGCCCTGTGTGTGGGGGGGTGTTTGTCTGAGTGTGTGCATGTACCTTCAAGTCAAGTGTTGAGTTCCAGGGACTGTCTGAACTAGTCCCTGCAGTTTTATTGGCAACATTTTTGGATATTTGCCATTGCCTACATCCTAGGACTGAGACAGAGTAACTGGCTCAAGATCACACAATTGGTTTGGTGTCTAAAATGGGACTAGAACTGACAGTTCTCCAGGTTTTAGCCTTGTGCTTTAACCACTACACCAAACTGGTTCTCATGCCCTAAATGTAATATGACTCTAAAAAAATGAAGTAAACAGGGACTGTTAACCAATAACAGAAGGGACAGATGCCAAACATAGACATGCATTGCCTGAATGACTAATATTACTTTAGGACTGCTTAATGCAATTTCCTGTCTTACGAATATAGGGAAAACTGCACACAAGTCTGTTTTGATGATTATTCACACTTAAACTGGGATTCCTCAATCAATAACTTTTTACCACAAGTCGTAGTAAAAAGGACAGGTAAATGTTTGCCTGACTAACCTGTGTGCAGGCATATGTATGGGAGCACAGTTCAAATCCCCAAAGAATATTCATCTGGCAATTAGCTTTACATATAACATTTTGCTCTCTCAATGTTATTCCTCTCTTTTCTTTATTCACATTCCAAAGAATGGATCACATAATGCATATCTATGCATGCCATAACGATGCAAACTGTAATTTCATACACTTCCTGGTTGAAAGGACAAAATCACAAATTATATGAAAGCCCGATTGCTTTCAGTCCCTAGGAGCTACTGCCAGTCTAAGTAGACACTATTGATTAATATAAGGCAACAGCCTATGTCTGTATAATTTAGAAAGTTAAATTAAATGCTGGACAAACAGTTACAAACAGTTACATAAAGACCTTAGGTAAAGTGCACTAAAACGGGTGAAGCTGAATTTAGCCAGAGCCTCAGATATACCCTTTTTCACTTTCACTGACCATTTGTAGCCTAATTTGTCCTTATTGCTATCCTTCTTGTCTTCTGTGGATTCAGAGAGAGCAGCGCAAAGACAACCAGTGGGCAGCACACATGGTACCACAACATCCCCTGCCTGCCTGAGACAGTAACTGCAAATATATACATATGGGGTTGTTGTTTTTTTTCCTTTCTGTTGTACGGGTTGTGATAACACAGTAGCTAGAATAAGCAACAGGGATGCAGTGGGTCAGGGCAAAGATTTATGCATCAGTTCCAGTTCGAGGCATTATTCTTAGCAGGGATATCAAAACTAGATTCATTAGATGTCTACACCCAGCAAATGAGATGACGTTCCCTTGCGCTATTTATTTTGTTTTTATTAATACCAGAATAATGAAGATGTGAGTGTTTTTTTTTAAAAAAAAATCTGAAATCACATACACGTCTTCTGAATCCCTTTGTCACTGATGACAGAAACAAATCTGCTTCCTGAACAAATTCAGATAAGCTGTCCCAACCACACAGAAATGTAGATGGATGTGCCATTCTATTTAACATCGTCTGATTATCAAATTGTGTGCCAGTGGAAACAATGATCATGGGTCACGCAAAACATATTAGAAGCAGCAGTCATAGTAATATCATCAAAAATATTGCAATTTTCCTGCGAATGTATAAACTGTTCGGCAATGGGCATAAACCTAAGATTACGACACTTCCAGGAATTACATTACAAACATCCAGAAGTTTGGTGTGGTTTTTTTTTTTAGTGGAATAGAGAGAAGCTGCGATAAAAGAGACAATTTCCTCAGATTTTATTCCACCATTGATTCATGTGAGATATAAATATCAAGGAGTGAATTGGGCCCCTCGAAACTGATGCTTTAGATAATAAGCCATTTTTATTTCCTTGCGTTTCCTATGAGAAAAAAAGGAAGGGAATGAAAAATATTAAGAAAAAAAATCACATCCCTTGCATCTTACCCAGGGCCTAATGCTCGTAGACAGAGTGACATCTAAAGGGATTTTGAAATATTTAAAGCTAGTGAAGAATAGAGATTGGCAAAGTCAAGGGCATGTCAGTGTTTTTTTTTTAAAGATGAGTTTCGAGGTTTGCTGGGCTTGATTGTCCCAAATAACCATGAAAAGAAGGATCAAATTCCTATTTTAATGACATGCCTTGAGGTGCCCTCAGGACAGCTGCCATTTTTTATCTTAGATTTTGCAGGTCTCTGTGAACAAAAGGGGGAGAAATCAACTTTCAATAGATTCCTTGTGCTGTTGTCAGAAATAATCCAATGGCTCCAAATATCTGTATCCTCAGCCAGGTTTTTTATTAACCTCAGGAATTAATGAAGCAGCATATTTAAACAGAGGCTTAGTTATCAATTTTTTCAGATAAAATCAGTTCTCTTGTCACTCAGTATTCAAATGGTTTCTGTCTTTACCTGAAAAACCTCTCTTTTTCTCTCGTGCATTTTTATTACCTTCTATTAACAGGAAAAAAATATGGTTAAATGAGAAAAAGTAAAGAGTTAAAGGAACATAAAACAAAAGCAAAAACAAAGGAAAGAATGTGAATACATGCCCACAAAATACCTACATGTCTTAAAGAGAAAGACAAACAGATCTGCATTTAAGGCTTCTTTTAAAATGATATTTATAAATGAGGTAATCTAGTATCAAAAACTTCGTTATATGAATGCTTATATGCCCAATTTGCACATGAATATTTAATAAAGTTGAGTTCTATGTACCATCCTATCTATAGCCATCTGGGGGTAAATGTGAGTGAAATCAATGGGGCTAAAGCAAGCCAAGTTTCTTAGGAAACCACGTTTAGTCCAACTGTGCTTTCAAACATTGTAGATCATTAGGCATTCAAACTTTACCGAACCACACTGAAACTGACTTGCTGTGTATGTGTGCATGTAGTTGTGGCAGGAACTTTCCTTTTGAAAAATAACATCAAAATTATTCCTAGAGAGTCAGCCGTTTTAGATGTACTTTCCAAAAACCTGCATGAATTTCAGGTGGACTCAGTTCCTTTTCTTTTTCTCTGTGTAATGAATTTTTTTTTACAGCTGTTCACTGCTCAGTTTGGAAAATTTGTCATTGTGTATCATTCCAGAGAGCTTTGGACACTGATGGAGGACACATTCTGGGATAAGATTTATTTTTGTGATCACATCTAATTGTTGTTGTAGTGAGGTTTTTCACATACACTGGAGATCTTAACTGTACGTTTTCGTTGTTACTGAAAACCTCCCAAAAATGCCTGGGGTTGAACGGCATAAATATTTTTCAATAAACAAAAAGTTGTTGCTATTACTATTATTATTCAGTGGGTTGAAAACTCTTTAGAAAAAATGTCTTCACTGATTTTAATTGAGTAAAGCTTAAAGGGAAGTTTTAAGAGAGAGAGAAGCTTTGAAAACACTCTCTTCACACAGAGAGTGAACGTTTTGAAAGAAGGGCCATGTTCTCTGCGCTAGCAAGAATTAATGGAAGCAAGACTTCACACCCATCGTGCCACTGGAAAAAAAGCCTTATTTTATTTTGCTGTTTTCTAAAAGTTAGAAAAGTGCTTCAGCTGACTTCCTCTGTGCACAGACATTCAACTGAGGAAAAATTATAGTAGGTACATTTTTAGCAAAGCAGCTGTTTTTAAAGGGAAGAAGATTGCAAACATCTATGTAATAAAATATTGGCAGTGGTTAGTCTGCTTCCAGAGAGTATATGCTCAGAAAGCTGTCTACCTTTTATTTTTAAAGGGAAAAGGAGGGAAAAGGAGGGAGGGAGCACAATTCTCTTCCAAGTCAAAAGATGTAGTTGGAAGGGGCTAATATAAAACAAAGGCACAAAGAAAAGAAAATCTTTGGGGCAAATCTTAACAAAAGCATTTAAAGCTTTGTGTAAAATTAACTATACACCTGTTGGAAGAAATGTCCACGTGGGTTCAGTTCCAAGTGAAAGACACTGGAAACATGGAGGCTATTTGGAAAGATGGTTTAATCGTGGACAGGACATGGTTTGAGGTCCTGAGCAAAGTGAGCACATGGGTGAGAGATAGATTTATATCCTCTCTTGGAGCTTTCTGTTCCAAATGTATTCTGATTGGTTGTCAGATTCCCATGCAGGGGTAATTTGTAGGTTGTCTTGAGTCCCAGCCTTGGTTGAATCTTGCTGAGTGATGCAATCTCCCTGGATGCCATGCGGTGGGATGGGTAGGGGCTAATCCTATTATGTTCTGAGGGTGAAAGTCTTTTGTGTTGTAGATAAACTGGCCCAGCCTTTCTGGGTCTATTAACGAAGGTGGGGGCTGCTTTCCAAGAGCATGTTTCTCCTTTTCTCATCCAGGGAGGTATAATTGTTAAGTTCTGGAAGTAACGAGGCTGGAGACCAGGGTAGTGACAACAGCTCTTTAATATAGGGTGAACCCAGCAACTGGCTGGGAGAAAAACCTCTCCTTTTATACAGTTCTACTGGAGGCTTCGTCCAATCAGCAACGTGCTGATTTCCCGCTCAAATATTTAAAGGCACAAACATGAATACATAACACTCCTCCCCTCCCAGAAAACACTTTGCCTCTATTTACATATTTATTTACATGTTATTTTTCGACGTAGTCACGCAAATAACCTGGGCGTCTCCTAGTTCTTTCTGACCTGCGCGGTTCAGTTCTGGGTGGTGTTTTGAGCTGGTCGGAGGGGCTGTTTTCTCCTCCAAGCTCTTTCTCTGAGCCAACGGGCTCCGGATTATTGGCCGACTCTTTTCTTGGCCATCCGGCCTTGGATTATTTTTGAAACTGTCCCTGCTGTTTCCCTCGGGAACCTGATGGCGTCGCTGGAACTCTGGGACCTCAGCTAAGTCTTGCGCCTCCCCCGGGTCATTGTCAGCTGTGAATTCAAATTGGTATTGGTCATGATCTGTTTCATTTGGTTCGGTTTGATCAGTTATTCGTTTCCTTATCTGATCTATGTGGCGCCTCCACACTCGGTTGTCTGGTAGCTCTACCACGTACGATTTTGGGCCGGTTATCTTTATTATTTGTCCTGCGAACCAACTAGGGCCGTCCCCATAGTTTCGGGCCCACACCCGGTCGCCTATGCTCATTTCCTTTGTCTTTTCTAGTTCCCCCTTGTAACCCTCTGGTGTGTAATGGGGATTCAAACGGTCAAGTGGGCATCGGAGTTTCCGTCCCATTAGTAATTCGGCTGGGCTTTTCCGGTGGCGTGCTTGGGGTTCTGTGCTGGGCGGCTAGGAAAAAGTCTATCTTTGTTTGCCAGTCACCTGGCTTGAGCCTGGACAATGCCTCCTTAGCGCCCGGACGGAACGCTCTGCAAGGCCATTCGACGAGGGTGGAAAGGCGCAGAGAGGGCATGTCGGATGCCCTCCTCTGCCAGGTATTCTTCAAACTGGGCTGCCGTGAATTGAGGCCATTGTCGGACACCAGAGTGTCCGGCAACCCGTGAGTTGCAAATAGGTGGCGCAGGGCTGCGATTACTGCTTCAGCCGTAGTGGATTTCATGAGTATGATCTCCAACCATTTAGAGAATGCATCAACAACCACTAGGAACGTTTGGCGTGGAAGGGCCAGCAAAATCAATGTGGATTCTTGACCAGGGCCCTTGGGGCTTTTCCCATTCTCTGACTGGGGCCGTTGGGGTAGAGGTCTGGACTCTTGGCAAGCCTGGCATTTCCCTACCCTCTCAGCAATCTCTGCGTCCATGAGTGGCCACCACATAGCTTCTAGCTAACCCCTTCATCCTTACGATCCCTGGGTGACCTCGTGGAGGTCCAATACCTTTCCCCTTAATTTATCAGGAATTATTACACGATCACCCCATAACAGGCAACCCCCTTGAGCCGAGAGCTCATCTCGTTTTTTAACAAATTCTTTGAACCGTTCACCCGGCGCAGCGGGCCACCCTCTCTGTACCCAACCGAGTACAGTCCTTAACACAATGTCGGTATGATGCCGAGCCACTTCCTTAGATGTGACTGGGCCAGAGTCCAAAGAGTCAATAAGTAGGATGGGCGTTCCCGGAGTGGGGTCTTGATCGCCCTGGTAGTGGGCATCGGCTTAACGCGTCCGCATGCCCCACTTCTTTTCCTGGTCGATGCTGCAGCTTGTACGAATAAGCGGCTAGGAATATAGTCCAACGGGTCAGTCGTGGCGAAAGTGCCACAGGCGTTGGGCGGTCGCCAGCCAGTATCCCTAGTAGCGGTCTGTGGTCAGTCACGATTTCAAAATTCCGCCCAAAGACTTATTCGTGGAATTTTTTAACCCCTGACACAATGGCTAGTGCTTCTTTGTCTAATTGGCTGTAGTTTCTCTCTGGGGAGGACATCGTTCTAGAGTAAAACGCTATAGGGGCTTCTGTGCCGTTTGGGAGTCTATGGCTGAGTACAGCTCCCACCCCATAAGGGGAGGCATCGCAAACCAACACTAGGGGTAATGAGTTGTGGTATTGGATGAGCAGGCTATCACTTGAGAGCAGGTTCTTTACTGCTTCAAAAGCCCTATTTTCCGACTTTCCCCAAGACCAAACAGTATTTTTTCCTAAGAGCCTATGCAGCGGTTCCATAGCAGTTGCTTTGTTCTTTAAAAAGACCGCGTAAAAATTCACCAATCCCAGGAATGCCTGCAGCTCTGCTTTGTTTTTGGGCGCTGGAGCCTTCCTAATTGCCTTAACCTTGCTCTCAGTGGGGTGAATTCCTTTCTTGTCTATCCGGTAGCCCAAGAAATCGACGGATTCGACCCCTATCTGGCATTTGTTTGCCTTGACTTTTAATCCGGCTGTCCGGAAAATGCCCAAAACCTTTCTTAACCGCTCCCCCAATTCCTCCATGTTTTCCCCTGAAATTAGGACATCATCGAAGTAGGGAACTACCCCTGGGAGCCCCTGCAGTAGTCGTTCCATTAGGTTTTGGAACAGCCCTGGTGCCACACTAACCCCAAATTGCAATCGGGTGCACTTGAAGGCCCCCCTATGCGTTACAATCATTTGGGCTTCGGCTGTGCGGGCGTCTACGGGCAGTTGTTGGTAGGCTTGGGCCAAGTCTAACTTTGCAAAGACTTGCCCTTGCCCCAAAGAGTGCAATAAGTGTTGCACCACGGGAACCGGGTAAGCGCTTTTCTGTAAGGCTTTGTTAAGCGTCGCCTTGTAGTCAGCGCAAATTCTAATTGACCCGTCCGGCTTTATTGGGGTGACGATTGGCGTCTCCCACTTTGCGTGATCGACTGGCACCAAAATCCCCTGATTTATGAGCTTGTCCAGCTCCTTATCGATTTTTGGTTTTAGGGCAAAAGGGACTCTCCTCGCCTTAAGCCTAATGGGGGCTACCTGGGGGTCTAAGTTGAAGGAAATAGGGGTCCCCTTGTACTTGCCCAGGCAGTCCTTGAAGACATCTTCGAACTCGTTAAAGAGAATGTCTTTCAGGTTACAGTCACTCCTGTAGATGCCAGTCACTCCCATGCCCAGGGCACGAAACCAGTCTAGTCCCAACAGACTGGGCAGAGTTCCTTCGACGATCGTGATGGGCAGGGTCTTCTTGTGTGGACCGTACTCGACTCGGACGGAGGTGGTCCCTCGAACAGGGATGCGATTCCCCTGGTAGTCGTGGACTCGTAGCCGTTGAGCTTGCAGGTGGCGCTTCGCGACAGATGGCAGTGACTTCGCCAAAGTGTCCCAGGACATGATGGTGATCGCTGATCCCGTGTCTACTTCAAGCCGGCACCGTACTCCCTCTATTTTTGGCTTGGTGAAGATCTTCTTCTCCACTCGGGTCGAGGCGCGGCCTATGACCACAGTTGTTTGGTTGGAATCCGCGCCTTTTTTGTTTGAGCCAATCGCGGGTCGCCTTGCCGATTCCGCGCTCTGATTGGCCGATTTGAATTTTCGGCGGGAAGGTTGGGCCGCTCGACAAACTTGAGCTAGGTGCCCTTTCTTCCCACACCGCCGGCAGGTCGCGTCCTTAAACTTGCAGCGTTGCCGCTGGTGTTGACCCCCGCAGCTCCCGCATTCATCTCTGTCCCCTTTGTCGCGTTTCTCGGTTCGGCAGACCCCTTCCTCATCTTCACCGTCGGATTCGGTCTGAACCTCCTCCTGGTGCACCGGGGTTGCCTTCGCGCTCGCCTTTGGTGGGACAGGCTTCTGCAGTGTCTCCGCCGCTTGGGTGGACATTTCATGTGCTCTGGCTTCGTCCAGAGCGGTGGCCAGCGTTAGGTTGCTCTTTGCTAGCAGCCGTCGCCGCAAACGGATGTCTTTGACGCCTCGAATGAGTTGCTCGAGGAGCACCTCGTCTAGGTCACGGTATCCGCAGTCCTTGGACGCTTTTCTTAGGGCGGCCATGTAGTCACCGATGGTTTCGCCCTCCATCTGCCTTCGCTCTCCGAATTCAAACCGCCGCACGTATTTGGACGGCGTTGGTGCGAAGTGGTTTTTTAGTAAAGTCTGTAGAGTTGGCCATGACACCGACTGCAACGGCGTTGGCTCTGCCAGGGCTTCCGCGATATCAATGACCTCCGGACCACAGTGGCTTAAGAAATAAGCCCTTTTTCGGTTATCTGGAACTCCTTGCAGTTCGTTGGCTTCTAGAAAGCTTTCGAAACGGGTCATATACGTTCCCCATTTCTCCTTAGCCGGGTCAAACGGTGCGGGCGGAGTGTAACTGGCCATCTCCGCTTTTCTGCCCTGAGTTTGCTGGGTTCGGGTCTATCGTGCTTCAGCTCGGATCTGGTTCTCCTTAGCCTCGAGATCCCACCTTCGTCGCCAATGTTAAGTTCTGGAAGTAACGAGGCTGGAGACCAGGGTAGTGACAACAGCTCTTTAATATAGGGTGAACCCAGCAACTGGCTGGGAGAAAAACCTCTCCTTTTATACAGTTCTACTGGAGGCTTCGTCCAATCAGCAACGTGCTGATTTCCCGCTCAAATATTTAAAGGCACAAACATGAATACATAACAATAATATTCTGCCTTTTTAATATTTCCTAGAAGATTTCATTCTTCTAGGAGAGGGGTGGGTGCTAACTTTCTACAATCCCTTAAAATAAATCTCACACACACATACAAAATAAAACCTATCAGTGTGTTAACATACTGTTTCATTTTAATTGCAATTAAGAAAACATAGAGATAGAGACAGAGATAGAAACAGAGGTGTAGCTTCCACCTTGGGGGAAGTATATATTATTCTTACCTTCCATTGGCTTTTTTGATGTGACGAAGAAATTTGAAGAGTGCCCAGGAAGCCCTAGTTGAACATTTAGGAGTCTAATCTTCAGTGGAAATGAGACTTTTGCTTTCTTGGGCAAAGTACTTCAACTTCAGTCTCACAAATTTTGTGTTTTTTTTGACTGAACCTAAATTCATTCATTGATCATTACAATGCAAACAGGCAAAGAAGCTGGGATCAGAATATACGAGAAAGAAAAGCGGTTATGTTTGATTTTTAAAAAAATAACATTTGAAAGATATCAGCCTGAGAAGAAAAGAGCACTGTATTACAATTATCTCTTTCCAGTCTCTCTCTCTCTCTCTCTCTCTCTGTGTGTGTGTGTGTGTGTTTAAAAAAGAAAGAAAAAGAACTCTGAAGTGAAAACCTCTTCTTAAAATTATGGCAATGTCATCTCTCAATACTAAAACTCAGGGTCATTAATACACTGGAAAAATCTCTATTCTCATTCATAGAGTTATAGAAAGCTTCTAGATTTTGAACAAACATGAGCAAAAATTAAATGAAGATGGGCTACCAGAGATGTTTTAGTTATGTGAAGTACTTGTACCTCAGGTGCTGCTTCAAATGGAACAATAATATTGTCATTGAAGCATTGCTAAAGTAACCCATTTTCTTAGTTTTATTAACATTTATGTTATAACCATGCTCATGTTAGAAGCTATTATGATCAATTTATGTCTGCATTTATCCATCTTTTGGTGGTTGGGAACTACTTTTAATGTTTTAGTAAATATGTTGGTAAATATTACTAAGTATAGTGGGTAAATATTTACCCACTCCCAGATATAGGGAACAGCAGTCCAGTTTTGATAATAAGGATATAAAACTCTCCTCCATATGAAGAGATTCTATATTCTGACTTCTGGAACTGCTAGGAAAATATTTTGGCAACAAATATTTGCATAAATATTGTGTGAATGATGGAATTCTGTGTTAACTTTTAGAACATTTATTTGCTTCCCCTGAAATGCCAACTTAAACTGAAAATCGGACCCCTTAATACACCATGTTTTCAATATGCCAGTTTTGGTGTTTCTGGAATTCTTGTAGGTTGAAGATCAATTATCTTTATGCACATCAGTTCTCAGTTCTTTCTTTCTTCTGTGCTCCACAGAAAATTCTTAGAATATCAATTTGAAATTGTTTTAATCTAATATTTCCATATATATCTAGGACACTTAGTTGTCTGGCTTTATATAAATAGTAATGAGAATATAAATAGTAGATGACAAAGATACTTAAATGCAATGAGATACAATCAGTCAGGATCATTCATACTTTATAGGAAGTTTTAAAAGGCAAAAAGTATGGCCAGGTCCCCACAATCAAAGGCCCACCTGAATTGACACACAATAAAAAGGGGAGAGGTATGCTGTCACAACCATAGTTATGGTTTTGACCTTTTCACCTCCACTTCTTCTATGGATATCCCATAACATTATTTGGAGAAGGGAGAAATATCAGAATACTATGACCAACTGTAGATTGAGGAGAATGTATGTAGCCATAGATAACTTACCTTTCTGTTCCAAGTTTAGTTTATCTATTTAAATATCCTGTGTTTAAGGGTTCATTCAATCCCGTCCCAAATAATTAGACAATGTTCTCTATAAAAGTAGCACAAATAAAGAACCAAAATACATTCTAATGTTTTTAATACCTTTTCTATTTTCTATTATTATTTGCCCATGCTTTCATATACTTTTACATTTCAACCATATCTTTTCTCAAATTATTTCTATATAATTTCTATTTTTAAAATCCAGTTCCGTATCTCCAGATTCTGAAATGAACAAAACCGAGTGGCTCGTTGGTCTGTCAGGTGTGGATCTGAAATCGCGTTGCTTTGAAATCAAATCAAATGAAATCTTCAAGCATTTCCACTTGTAAGCAAGCCTAAAGCGTACCATTCAATAGTCCCTGAATGACCATCAGTGTAGCAAATTCCTTTGAACATTTTATATAAGTTGCTTCCATGCAGTTGCCATCTCCCTGCTATCCAGGAATACATTCATAGCTCATTTCAGTCTCTGTGGGATTATTCCTTAGGAGTATCTCTATCTCAGACCAACACATTGCTTTATATTGAGTTATGAGTGTCATTAAAAATAAATAAATGAACTAAAAGTACCACAAACCAAAAGTACAAAATCCTTTTTTGCTGCACAGGCAGCAGAATGACTATTTTTATGTGTTGGTAACATTATTTTTATGGCCATAGTACAGGAAAAAAGAATCATTTTAAGGAATTTCAGCAACCTTTCCCAACATGGTACATGATATTCCCACTGCATATCCATGGATTTCAAGTCCTAGATTTCCTAGCAATTGTCATGTTGGCTGCAGAATTGTCAGAATCAAAGTCCACATATCTGGAGGGTCCATAATATAGGAAAGGCTAAGTTGTGGATTTAGCAACTCTAGTTGTTATCTCTTATTATGTACTTCACATGGCTTTACTGTGGTTTTAACAGAGTAACATGTATGGGTAATGTGTTCTGGAATTCCCTGCCAAAGAAGGTCACGATTCTGCTCTCTCTTTCTCCCTCTACCCATAGGGAAGCCAATACATATTTAATTTGGCTATTTTACTGCTTGTCTGCTGAAGTTGGTTTAATTGATAAAGTACTGTTTATTTAAAATATGCATATCTTTAGTCAAGGGGAAAGCCTGGGTTGGCTGCCGTTCCATCTACTTTGAAATGTTTAGTTCACCGCCCTCAACACCTTTCACACTTTGCCCCGTTTTCAATTATTCTCACAAAAATATTGCATTATCCGACAGCATTGTCGTACATAGATTTCTTATCACAGTCCAATAATTAGGAACTCCATTAATATGTATGTACTTTTACGACTCTCCCTTTGCCCATTTCTGTAATCTTTGGAGGAGGAAAAAAAATTAAAAAAAACTCCTCCCTAGCAATTGATAAATTTTCTCTAAGGTAAAATGTCTAGATCATTCAGCAAACAAAGCAAAACAAAACAACAAAGATAAAAGCTGATCCAACATTAAAAAAGCAGAGAATGGTCAGACAAAATGTGTGCTGCAAAAAGCAAAGCCCCTTTGCCCTGCTGAATGATGAATAGCCCTTTCCTGGGTCAAAAGATAGCTCTTTTTCACCACGGGTGATTGGGGATTAATCTCAAGCAAAGACATGGCGATTACAAATTACAGGCCAATTTCTGTTTTACCTGCTGTGACAAAGATTACAGAAAGATTGGTTCATTCACTGATGATGAGTTCTCTTCTATGGCGCATGCTAAAATTACAAAATTCAGAGGGCATGATTTCTGGTGCCTGATGGAATCAAAATAGCTTTTGGAAATTGAATGGAGAGCTCTTTCAATGAAGTAATTCTTGAGCAAAAGTTGAATTACTTACAGCAACATTCCCCAGCCCATCCCCATCATTTGTAAAAGCTGGCAAGAATGATTATTTAATAGGCTGGAAGGGGAGAATATTCCACTGGAAATGAGAGCAGCAGTTTCCATTAGAAGATTCCAAAAGGTTCCATTTAACAGTCAAATTTAAGGGGTCCTTCCTTCCTTCCTTCCTTCCTTCCTTTCAGCAGTCAAAAATGACAATCATTAATATCTCAAATAGTTCGAAATGTTTCTAGAGAGTGGATCCAAACTGGCTAGAATGCTGAATTTATAGCAAGGCATTTTACCGAGAGAACTCTAAATTTTTAAAAGGAGATCCATCAATGAATAAGGAAGTTATTTTTATATGCTCAAGTTTTATATGCAGAATATCCAAAGTTGGAATGAGAAAAAACTCCTAGCTAAACCTCTCAAGATTAATTGCCAGTTCTAGTGGTAATGCTAAGCTAAATATATCAAACAGCTGACTTGGAACTAGGGGAAAAGTAGAAGAACTTTCTTTGTTAATTTTTTACACCTAGTAAAATCCAGGTTTGAAGTTTGCTTGGATCAAGCATTTCTTTCCAAAGTATCATCTTGAAATGTTGCTGTACTGGTAATAAAAGAGAGCCACAAACAATATGGAAAAAAACAGTTCAGTCTGAGAATGGCAATTTCACTTAAAGGACCATCTACCATGAATTCCTGTTTAATCCCTGGTTAGTCAATTTCAATCCTCTGTCCACCAGTTTTTGTCTGCTCCTTAACATCATCAGCTCTCTTACACTGACCTCCAACAAACATCTCCCTTTCACCAGTACTTTTTTTAAAAAATAGTGTGCTTATACCATATGTTTCAAATGGCTCTTTTACAGTAATAAAACACTGCCTCCAGCCAGATTGTTAGACACAAGCTATTTAAAATTCCCCAGTGTGCTTTTGCTTAAACTAATTGTAGAGCATGGTGCTGGTCCAAATTATACATTACCTGCAAACGGGTTTAAGTCTTGCAGAATGGCATCCCTTTTTAAAAAAAAAAAAGTGAAAAGATGCTGTAGTGGATGAAAGTGATTAAGAGAGAAGGGAGATAACTTTATCTGTTCTCTGGCTGCTGTTTGCCAATCTCAGGTTACCTGCAGAGCTACCTGTCCATGTGGTAATAATGAATCTGAAACGCCTTGAAAAATAAACTACCTCAGAAAAAGGGAGAAAAAAAGAACAGGGAGGAAATTAAGCAACTTTCCAATTAATTCACTTCTGAATTCCCTCTTCCAAAGCAATTATTCAGAACTCAGAAAGGACCCAATAGGTTATTGTTACATATAATATGTATACTCATTGTAAGGCAGTAGTATCAAATTCGTGGCCCATGGGCCAGATGCATCATGCGCTGGTCACACCCAACTCCGTTTTAGCGAAGGGGAGAAAAGCCACGATACATCACATGACAATGTGATGATGTAAGTTTGACATCCCTGTTGTAAGGAGTAAGCACCTGAGATACTGAGTGACTTGTTTCCATACATTACTAGGGAAAAAAACTCCGATCTATAATGAATAAGATCTAGTCCTGTGTTGAAATATTTTCCAGTTTCCTGAAAATGTCACTCTATTGCGAAAGAGGATTCTGTTTTCTAACCTAATTCTCAGAATGTATTTGCATTCCTTTAGCATGCCATGAGATGGTGGTACCTTTGAGCTTTGAAGTAATGGAGCATGCCCATCTGACTTCCTCTACATCTCTTCAATCACTGCTGTTTCCCTAGCTGCCCATATATTCTGATCTGAAAAAGATTCATAGGAGGATTCCATTATGAGGCCTTCCCGTGAGCCCTAATTGTAGTGTAAGAAGGAAAAACCAGTTTGATGCGGTGGTTAAGGCACTGGGCTAGAAAGCAGGAGACGAGGAGTACTAGTTCACAAGCCAACTAGAGACCTTGGACCAGTCATTCTCTCTCAGCCCTAGGAAGCAGGTAATGGCAACCATTTCTGAAATCTTCCCAACAGACTTGTTCAGGCAGTTGCCAGAAGTCAACAGTGACCCAAATCCATCTTTTTTTTTAAAAAAAAAAAAGGAGCAAACCATTGAAAATGATTATACAATTAAAAAAATAATGCTCACAAATAAACTTTAATCACTGCATGAAATGCAAAACAGAAATAAATAAATGAAATCATCCTTCATCATAAAAGTTTTTACTGAATTGTTTTTCGCCTTTGGGGTTAGGGGGGAAATCAAGAGTAGGTTGTTTTCAATCAGATCTAATAAACATTGAACTAAAATCAGCACAGCAATAATTAAATCTATTATTTTCTACTCTAAAGTAAAGGCTCCTCAAGCTTCTTTTATTTTTTTTAAAAAATCTTGCATGACTTTCAGATGGCTGAATATTTTTTTTCCAGTGATCTGAGAAAAGCGCAAGAATTAAATAGAGTTTATTCTAGAGGAAATGCATCTTTTCTTAGATGTGTGATTACTTTAACACAAAGAACACCAAAAAGAAAAAAATGTGTCTCCTGGGGAGCAAGTCTTATTAGGCTGAAATAAGGTGCAGTGTCTCTCAATGCTCAGATCTCTATTTACTTTAATTGGTTTATAAATTGTTATCCTTGGATTGCATTAAATCTACTTCACGCCCGCAGAATATGCAGAGGGACCAATATTGCCCAATAACTGTAACTTCTTCCATAAAATATGGGTGGTATTACACTCTGAATCTTTTGATTTACAAGAATATTCAGAGAGAGCAAGCATTTTTCCCTAGCATATTAGATTTTTAAGTTTCCACATGCACAGAACAAGACAACAAAAGCAAAAGAAAAGCCCACAGCCATCTTGTAGAAAAGTTAGCTGCCTTTATATTTATTTCCTTCCGTATTCTCCTCATCCTTATGCCATTAGCATAGTTTTAAGAGAACGACAGTATAGGAAGGGAGCTATATCATCAGGATTCTGTTCATGCTGCAACGTATAGGGAATTCAAAATATGTATAGGGTATTCAGAGGCCAGGGTGCTAATCCCACCCTCTTGTTGTCTTCCCTAACCACAAGATAATTTCCAAGCATATTCAACAAAGCTGTGAGGTCTTAAGCTGGCAATGGGGAAAACCAGCATTATTCAGTCTGAACTTGTATGCAAATCCTGAATCTCTGTCTCTGATTCAGAAGACAAAGAGTAGCCATGAACTCATTGATTGAAAAAAGCAGGAGGGGAAAGCAAGGATTATAAACCCTGTAGCAGACATACAGAAAAAGCTTGATTTCTCTGTTCCCCAGTAAGCAGATCTATGCAAATCTGACTTTTTTATATGTCTGCAGTAAAGCAGCTTATCTAGCCATTTGGTTTCTTTAAGGGACCACTGTGAGCAAGTTTCCAAACAGAGTTGAATAGCTGAAAAGTTGAGGTTTCATTTGTTTATCTTTATTTATTATTTGATTTATACCCTGCCTTTATTTTACATCATTCATGTCAGTGTTAAGTGTAATGCTTCCGTCTCCCATTTTCTCCACAGTATTAAGGTGGGTTGAGCTCCCAGCTGGCTTTAATACTAGGGGAGGCCTAGAAACTCAACAGTCTCCTGACATAAACTGATGTGAAAAATCAAGAACGACACAACATGCTGTCATTTTTATATGCTCACATTCTCTGAATTACTACCCATATGAAAAATTGAAACTCAGGAGCCCGAGAACCACTCTACCATAAATATGCTGCAAGAAGCTAAGACAGGCCATGATGGTACTTGATCAGTGGTGGGTTTCAAAAATTTTTACTACTGGTTCTGTGGGTGTGGCTTGATGGCCATGGCATGGCTTGGTGGGCGTGGCAAGGGAAGGATACTGTAAAATCTACATTCCCTCCCCAATCCAGGAGAAGTTTACTGCAAAATACATTGTAAGCCGCCCTGAGTCTTCGGAGAAGGGCGGGGTATAAATGTAAACAAAAAAAAAAAAAAAAATCCCCATATCCTCCCAATCAGCTGGGACTCAGGAGGCAGAGAACAGATGGGGGTGGGGCCAGTCAGCATTTTTACTACTGGTTCTCCGAACTACTCAAAATTTCCGCTACTGGTTCTCCAGAACTGGTCAGAACCTGCTAAAACCCACCTCTGTACTTGATGTGGTTCATACTGTAGTTCAGAATTGCAGGGCACAATACTGTTATCATATGGGAGACCCCTAGCAGATTCCTAGTGATTTCCAGGAAAATTTCCTGCTTTGAAGAAAACCACCTGGGTGATTGCAGGGCAGAACAATTTGTAATACATTCGAGAATTCAAACTTAGATTTGGCCATGCAAGAACTGAATTATTGCTTGGAATTCTGCACTACAGAATAAAAGAGTCTGAAAACTATGTTTCAGGGAAACAGATTTCTGTCTTTCCTTTTCTCTTTTTTCTCACATGTTCATGATAGGTTTCCAAGAAAATGTCAGAATTCCCTAGAATATTATTTGGCAACTGAGAAAATAAAACACCCACATAGTGCTTGCAATTAATTTTAACCTGCGCTGGAAATCATTTTGAAAAGTCTACAGCAGTTAGAATGATCAATGCTAGATCATATAGACCGACAATAAAATCAGGGAAATTGTAGTTTCTAAAAGTCCTGAGGTTGATTATAGGCTATTCTAAACTGAGCCAAAAGACTGTGCAAATTAATTATGGTATTTGGTTATGATTCGTCTCTGAACTCAACAGGGCCATTTTTGAGCAAAACAATTTTGAAAATCTGTTGCTAAACTACAATTAATCAAGGCACTTTCACTCAATTCCCTCTGTCCTAAAACAATACAACTGCAGAACATCCATGCCATACTTGTTGCAAATGTCCAGTGTCAAGAGGTAGTAATCATTATCTGTACAGGTCGTCCTCGATTTACAACCACAGTGGAGCCCAAAATGGCTAAGTGAGGTAGTTGTTAGGTGAGTTTTGCCCCATTTTGTGACCTTTCTTGCCGCAGTTGTTAAATGAATCACTGCAGTTAAGTTAGTAACACGGTTGTAAAGTGATTCTGGCTTGCCCATTGACTTTGATGGTCAGAAGTTTGCAAAGGTAATCACGTAACTTTGGGAAACTACAGCCGTCATAAACCTGAACCAGTTGCCAAGCATCCAAATTTTTATCACATGACTATGGGGATGCTGCAATAGTCATAAACGTGAAAAATGTGAAAAACTTTTTTCGGTGCCATTGCAACTTCAAACGGTACACTGAACAAATGGTTGTAAGTCAAGGACTACCTGTAATTTCTATCTTTTAAAAAAAAAAATCTTATGTTCATGCGTATCCACTATCTCTACGGCAATCATGATTGCATAGTCCTTTCCCAAGATAATATTCTATATATCCTATGAAATGAATTATAGTCTATAGCAGGGGTCTCCAACCTTGGCAGCTTTAAGACTTGTGGACTTCAAATCCCAGAATTCTTGGAGTTGAAGTCTACAAGTCTTAAAGTTGCCAAGATTGGAGACCCCTGGTCTATAGAAGCCAATATCACAACACATTTGTTAATCTTTGAGTTGTGAAAAAATGTTAAGCCGCTTTGACTAGAAACATGGTGGCATGACCTCACACTCTGTTAGGAACTTAGGAAATATTTCAAGGATGTAGTCCTTAATTCGCCAATTCCTCGAGGAGAATCCCCGTGTGAATGATCGAATCTTTTCAAGCATGGATCCCTTTGCTTCCCCGATGTGGATGTGGATTGTGAGTGAAATGCACATTATGTTTAGTGCTTCCTTCAAGATTTATTAGCGAAGCTTATGGCTGTTGGTGCTTAACTTAAGAAAATTGGGGGGGAGGGGAGGAGGAGGAAATGCTGTTAATGTTTCAAGCCATCAAGGTGCCATCCAATTAGACAGAAGTGGTAATTTGTATTCAGTCTCTGGGCTGTATTTCTGCACGCCAGTATCTGCTTTAACAGAGTGCCACAAATGTTTTAGAGCTGTTTGAGGCTTCCCCAGGAAACCATTGAAAATGGGACCTGTGCCCAATGGTTTTCGTGGTGGTTAAGTAAAGAAATGAAATATGCTAATTAGCACCCTATTAGATCACAGCAGGGAGTAATCCACAACACTTTGATGGGAAATAATCCCGGCATCCAGGAGGCTGGTTTGCAGCAGAAAGTAAACTGACTGCATTTCTCTCCTTTACCGATACTTCATGGAGTCCAACTCGCCCAAAAAGCCAATGAACATGATTCAGAGGATGTCCCGCTGAGCTTCAGCAATACTTCCTTCTTTGCAACTGGCTCAGCCCCAGGCTTGGATTTACTCTGTCCAAGCATCCTATCCTGCTTTAAAGGTACAGCTGAGATTATTTGAATTTGACTTTTCTTCCCCTAATCCTTCATCATTAGAAGTGATGTTTCTGATGCCAGTTTCTTTTCCTTATGTCAGAGCAAGTTCTCCTAATGTTTCCATTACCATTGGATATGGCTTTTTCCTCTATACAGATTTATCTTCACACATCTGGCTAAACTCACAGGACTGGGCAAGAGTAAGGTGGGGAGGGAGGAGAGAGAGAGAGCTGGCAGCAGTAGAAAGCTTGAAAGAAACCAGGCTTGTTTCACAATCTAGCCTTTTTAAACCTTCATTTCCAAAAAGCTTTGGGGAGCTTAAGAGGATTAAGCACAATGATACATCTGTCAGGTTGCCACTGTGGATGTCAAAAGCTCCATCATGGCTCAAGTTATGCGATGAAGCTTACCTATGTGAGTGATACATGGGTAACATATTTTCCATTCTTTATCATATTATTTGGTATGGCTAGCAATAGGGATTACTTGTGGATTTGCTATTGTTTTAAGCAAAGAAAAGGACAGGGCTGTTTAATGGTTGTTGATTTTCTTGTCATTATCATCTTAGGGACAGTCATGAATGAATGAATTCCACAGCCTTTCTTTCAGGAATTGCATGCAATGAGTTAATGAGGATTTGCCTGGAATTTTAACCATGCAGCCCAATTGTCAGAGACATTTGAAATTCTAGGACTTAATATTTGATCACATTATTGAAATGAAGGTGCTTCCTGCAGCTTTGAGAAACTGTGTATTTTGAGTTCTGAAAATGCCCTTGTACTTTTTCTGGAAACCTAGTTATTATAAATGAGCCCCATTTCATACTTGTTGCAATGGCGGCCAGACAAGGCCCAAGGATATCACTGCATCCCTCTTCGTGCCTGAAATAACTCTTTGCTCCTTCTGACTTTTGCTCAATGGTGGAAACAATTATCTTTATTTCCAAGAATGCCTCCGAAACTGACAGGCATCCTTCAAAAACAAACAAGGGTGGTTACAAATAAGTACCTTGTTTTACTCCTCAAGAAGATATGATGGTAAATTTTTACCAGCTCCTCCTACAAATATGACAGTCATCATATGCACTGGACAAGCCTTCAGAGAAGCTATTTTGCAAGAATGCCCACCTTACATACATGTGTGTGTGTGTGTGTTTCTTAAATTACTATGCATATGACATTCTTGAGCAGGAATGCTCTCATTTCTTCCTGCCCTCATTTTTCTTGGTCTAACTAAATTTGCTGTCACAGTAAGCAATGTGTCACATGCTTTATCAGATCATTGTACTCCATTCTTTTTTCTTATATTTTCTATAAAGTTTTCTCTAGTACTTTAGATCAGAGTATAACTGAGGCTGTTTATTATATGTCTACAGCTCAGAGCACCAGTTTAATATAAGAATTTCCCCGCCACAGAACAGTAGAGGTCTACGGAAGGACTCCAGCTGAGCTAATTTTCTATATGTATGGAATATTTTAGCCACTGTTACTATATTTTAGATGTCAAGGATCCGTTTTAAACAAAGCAAGCATATACTGCATCAAACCTGGGGGCTAGTGATTTTCCACTCCTCAATAGTCCAATTTTCCAGAATGATAATTGTCTCCTGTTCTCAATTCCACTCCAAATTGTACATCACTCCACAGTTCAAATGACTGGTCCTATGAGTACTACCACTAGCACTGCCAGGACTCCAATGCTAAAAGAAAGCCCACCTTGTATCCCACGCTAGAGTCTAAAAAAGAACTTCTATGTCAGCACATCTGTCGACTCTGCTGCATCTACATATGTTATTCTTCTCAGGCTGGAAAGATTTTGTCAAGGTTACATGTCAAAGCAGGAATGTCACCTGAACAACCTTCAGTTTGGACGCCATTGGAGGTGCGGGAAACCTCTGCTATCATATTACAGAGTTCCACAAGCCATTTCATTCCTTGTTGCTTTCATCTCTTGTGCTTGTTCTTTTGTTATCTAACGTCCTCCTTTTCCTGGAACTCCAACCAATTTTTAGAGTAACTGGACAAAGGTAGGCCTCCATCATCAGATAACCAGCAAAGGATAAAAGAGCACTTATTGCCCTTGAACTGCTGTTGAAAAATAATTTTCTAGTAGTCTAGGATCCAGAGAAAATATATTAGATATGAGGGGGTCAGGAAAAGCTTTACTCTGCATTGTGAGGAAATCTGAACAAGCATTTTGTTTCCAAATTTTATCATAACCGGTTTGCTCTGGATTATTTTTTTGCTTGTATATTTTTATCCCCTTTTTTAAATAAATAACTCAAGGTGGCAAACAGACCTAATACTACTTTCTCCTCCTATTTTCCCCACAACAACCCTGCGAAGTGGGTTAGGCTAAGAGAAAGTGGCCAAAGTCACCCAGCTGGGTTTCATGCGCAAAGTGGGACTAGAACTTACAGTCACCTATAGTTTCCAGTCTGGTGCCTTAACCACTAGACCAAACCGGCTCTATCATTCTCTTCCATCCTTCCCAGTCCTGTTTTTGACATCATGCCTACCACAGGAGACATATGAAGCCACCGACCCTTTTCTTTTTTTTCTTTTTCTTTTTTTTATTTCTTTTGTCACAACAGAATACACAAACAATTGTTATAGATAAAACAACATATTTTGAAGAAAATATACATATATGTATAAAAATATGCATCAACTATATCAATTTGATATGATGAAGGGAACAATAGGACAGGAACGGTAGGCACTTTTGTGCTCTTATGCACGCCCCTTATAGCCCCCTTAGAAATGGGGTGAGGTCAATAGTAGACAGTTTTTGGTTGAAGATTTTGGGATTTTGAGTAGAGACTATGGAGTCAGGTAATGAGTTCCAAGCATTAACAACTCTGTTACAGAAGTCATATTTTCTGCAATCAAGTTTGAAGCAGTTGACATTTAGCTTGAATCTATTTTTTGCTCTTGTAATATTGCGATTGAAGCTGAAGTAGTCTTTTATAGGAAGGATATTGCAATAGATGATTTTGTGTGTTAAACACAGGTCATGTCGAAGTCGACGGAGTTGTAAATTTTCTAATCCCAGGATTTCAAGTCTGTTGGTATAAGGTATTTTGTTGTTTTTTATTTTTATTTTTATTTATTTTATTTTTATTTTTTTATATTATTATTATTATTATTATTATTATTATTATTATTATTATTATTATTATTTATTTTATTTTATTTTATTTTTATTTATTTTTGTTGTTTTTTATGTATAAGGTATTTTGTTGTTTTCCCTCCTACAATTCCTGTTGGTGCTGCGTTTTCATGTTGCCTGTTGGGGATGAATGCCTGCAAATGGGAATCTACGCCGGTTGCTTACATTTCTCCATGAGAACAATCATTGAACTTATAACAGCTATATGCACATATCTCATTGATGAAAGTTGGTACAATAGACATGACTATGCATGTAGGATGAAGTAATCTTCCCCTCCTGATTTAACATAGATGAAACTATCATTGATTTCTGGAAAGCCCAAATTCTGCAGGTTCCAGCAATCGTAGAGTCCTTTCGGTGGAAATTTCCAGAAATTCAAGGACTCTGTCTTCTGCATGCAGAGAATTCTATGGCTGCTAGATGTCAAGAAAGGATCAGCAGTTCAACATATATAAGATGTGAAGGACATGCAACTACTGAGCAGAGTTTGGATACCTATTGCGAAGGGTCTATGACAATTCGCCACGGCCAACTTGCCATGGCCAACTCACCATGGCTAACTTGCCACAGCCAACTCGCCACAGCCAACTCGCTTTACAACAACTTGCTACGGCCATCTTGCCGCAAGACAACTCACTGCTGGACAAGAGTTACACTAATATCAAAGAAATTGTGGAATACAGTCATTAAAGAAAGTATGCAAAAGGAGGGACAGAATGAAATGTGAATGGCAAAAATTAAAATATTTTTAATTTATTTTAAATAATTAAATAGAATCGTTAAATTGTCCCGCAGCAAGTTGGCCATTCTTTTACGTACACTGAGAGCATATGCACCAAGACAAATTCCTTGTGTGTCCAATCACACTTGGCCAATAAAAATTCTATTCTATTCTAAGCAAGTTGTCCATGATGAGTTGCGTGCAATGAGTTGGCCGTGGAAAATTGGCCATGATGAATTAACCGCAGTGAGTTGGCTGTGCAAGTTGTCCCATTCCCCACTGAGAAAGACTCCAATAAGACCACACAGAGGATGAAGGTGCCGTCCAAATTGACTACCCGATTTCAAAATCTCATCATCTAGGGTTCTTAATCACAAAAGAATCTTTGTGTCTGTTTTACTACAGAAGTTGTTAAGAGTGCTGAAGCTAGTGTCAGTGCATGATAAAGAAATCAGAGCAACTGAGCATATTCTGGCAATCACTGAGAGGGAAATGCCACTGAAAGGGCTTATATGTTTACCCAGTTTCAATTTCTAACTCTTCTAAGTTCCTTGAGAGAATTGATACCTGTCTTATTCCCAAGCTCATTAGAAGTCAGTCTACATGTCTAAGGGGGATGAAGACAAATTACACGAAAGGAATGTGTATCGGACTGGGTATTTCATTATATTCTTATTCCGTGCCATGAAAAAGAACAGGAAATAACCCCTTACCCTGTGGATGGATGTTATAATAGGAAGAACTCCGGCTTGTTCACAGACACAATTTTTCATAGTCAAAAAAAAAAAAAACCAGATGAAAAGAAAGTAGACCCCACTAAGACACCACTGACCCAGAACCGGTTCTAAAAGTAGTTATAAAATAATAGCAGAGCTTGTCAAGGTAAGCAGAGTATGTGATGAAGGAGAAGGGAGAGAAATCTCTTGCAGGGTCTCCGGAAAAGGTCAGCTTACTCCCTCCCCAGTTTGGGTGCATCTGTTGATTCATGTGTTGGAAATGTCAAGGAGAAGAAAAACAGAAATCTAGTGGTTGCGCTAACTTTTTTTAGTTGGCCTTTGAGATATGCAGAACATCAAGATGGAGCGACATGACACTTCATCGGCTTGATAATGATTCTAGACGGTCAGCCATTGATCTGCTCCTGCTGCAGCGTGGATACAGAATTTATAGTTACGCACAGATAAATGAAAGAAGGCACATTAAATGCTTTTGCACATTTTCAACCCCTGGAGGACAGGCGAGGGGGGATTCCTCTCCCACCCACCCCCATTCCCTTTCCTCTTCTTCTGTAAAACCCAAGAAAACGTTAAATATATCTGGCTCGCTTGGGGAGCCCCGGTTTGCGAGCAAAGAAAACTCCGAGCCTGGCACAAGGATTGAAGAAACAGAAAGAAAATCCCAATTGACACTTTAAATTAGACATGTTTGTGGGCTCACTAGAGATGGCAATTACCCCCAAGGCAGCTCCTACAGACAGATTGCAGGCACAAGTATTGACTGATTGCTTCCAGGTAATTCTACCTGCTAATTACTTGGAAGGATTCACATTCTGAACAAGTGACCTGAATGTATTTGTGGCTTCTGGGACCTATTAAAGAGGAGGGGGAAGGGGGGGCTTTTAAAAAGAGCCCAGCGATGTTGACAGAAACTCTGGAGCTGCTGAAACTGTATCAAAAAAAATGTTCTTGCCGCTTTAATGATGAGAGTGCTTCAGCCAGCCAGAGATTTCCCTAGACATTTAAGTTTGCTGGCAGTTAACAATATGGGGGCAAAACTTTATTAGCAGCTTGGGGAGGGCTTTTTATTATTATTTTAAAGTCAGTTGTTGAAAAAAATAAAAATAAAACACCCACCAAGCCTTCTCCAGTGCCCACCAAGCACAGCTAGTGTTGAAAAAAAATATATATCTTTTCTTCGCCGGTTCCAGGTTGCAATTCAAGGAAACTTCCTTTTTATTATCCAGATTGCTTCTGACTTTGGAGACAAGGCAGCTACAATTTTTCCCAAATGGATTGCCAACTGATCATTCTGTTTGCATAGTTTTAACAACATCTGGCTTTACAAATAAAACCACCAGACATGGTCTGGAAACAAGCCTGACTTGCAAAAGGGCAGTAATTGGTTTAAAGACCATCCTCTTATTTTTCGAAGATGTTTGCCCCATTTTCTATTCTGCCTATTGTTTTAGCACAATTTAAGTTCTAAATTCCACTGCTCCAGCTGAACAACTATTAATAGAAGACTTGGGGGGGGGAACCCTAGCTCCCTTGAATCCTGATTCTACAGAACATTTCAAGCAGAATTGCTGCTTGTGAACTAACAATATTGAACTGAGCAAAGCAGTGGTGCTTCTGTCACATTGTCACGTGATGCGTCACAATTTTTTTCCCCTTCACTAAAACGGGTGTGGGTGTGACCAACGCGTAACACATCTGGCCCATGGGCTGTGAGTTTAACACCCCTGATATGTCATAATCATTGTTGCAAACCTTGTATTTTCTAAACTGGTTAATCACTAATTCCCAGATAACATGGCAAATGGTTTTAATTTATGCTACAATGGTGATATATTCACCATGTCCTCCTGGCTTAAAATACGGTCATTTTTAAGCTTTATCCCCTCCCCCTCCCCAGCTTTCAGTCAATTTTGATCCCTGGCAGTTGCTTGGACAAGCACCTACATTTTTTGTGACATTTTTCAGAAGTTGCCCTGCCTTTTTTCCAAAGGGCTGAGAGAGAGTTACTGGCCCTAGGTCACCCAGTTTGGCCTTATATCTAAGACAGGATGAGAACTCACAGTCTCTTGTTTTTTTTAGCCTGGTTCTTAACCAATCTATACCAGATAGGCTCTTACTTGTAACCTAGAACCAAAAAATAGAACAAAAAAGTGATGAAATTTATATTTGCCTATTGCCTCATTATATTCAGAGCAGAATTGCCAAATGTATTTTTGGGCAAAGGTCATATCCCTTTACAAGAGTATAAGCAAATGCATAATTATTATTTCTATTAATAAATTTCACCTACTAAATTTCCACTTTCATATTATCTCTAAAGACCCACCAACTTTAATCTCATCCTACCATGAAAGGAAAATCTTGCATATAAAGTTATTTTTAAAAAAAATTGTTCTGGAAGAATCATGAAATAAATTTAAAAGCTCACACATAAGCAAAACATCAAAAGAACACAGGAAAGTGAAAATTTTGAAAGGATTAGCAAAAGTTCTTAGCAGAGTTTACACATTCCTCAGCTGCCAATGTATGCAACCTCTAGCAACATTCTTGGCAAATGTAGAGACAGCTGTTTGAGTAAAACATATAAGGGAAGCCAAAAGAATTTTAATAAGTCTAGTAAGAGGCAGCCATGACAGGGTAGCGTTGAGATGGCAGCCATAACTTAAAGTTAATGTGAATTGGCCCTAATTAAATATTTTACTTGTTTATTCCCTGGTGGATAGAAATTCTTCAATACCCAATTTATGTCTCACATGTGCCATCATCAGATGCATCGGACTCAGTCCCATAAACACTAGGGGGAAATGAGCTATCAAATCTATCTCTTCAAATCCTAGAAAAAGAACAAGGCTGCTCATCAAATAGATCTAGCCTCAGAAACTCTGTCTCTCCAACCACAGAGATAATCTGCTCTGTATAATCTAAGTATTTCGGAGTGATTAATAGAACACCAGAGAAAGGGATATTATTTACTGAGAAAAGAAAGGGTTTGGGAAGGTGGTTATTACTTTCCAGTTTTACTCCCCTCAGGAAATACTGCAGAATGGTGGGAATCTCTACCCATGATCTTTCCTAACATTGCACATTTACCAGCCTGGCGAAATGAGAAAGAATTGTATGGTGTCTCCTCTACTTTGAGTGATGGAGAAGATAAAAATGAAGGAGGAGGAGGGGTGGAGAGCCTTTTTAGGTGCATTTTTGGGATAGCAAAGGTCACAGAGGCAAGGTGATTATGGAAAGTCACCTGGAGGTAAACAAGACCAGGATGTTCTGCATTTGCCTAGTTTGGAGTAAATAATTTACTGTAGGTGGATTCTCCCTCTTTTTTCCTTTCAGAATATTGTATATTTTACTTCATAGGTGAAGTTTTGAGATGATGTGTACAGGAGAATATGGGGATTGTATAAAAGAAGTTTGGGGCTACACATGGCCCTTGAGCTTTGGTCGCGTTGGTGGATGACCTCTGGAGGGCTCGGGATAGGGGTTATTCCTCTGCCCTGGTCCTCCTAGACCTCTCAGCGGCTTTCGATACCATCGACCATGGTATCCTGCTGCGGCGGTTGGGGGTTGGGGGGTTTAGGAGTGGGAGGCACCGTGTTTTGGTAGTTCTCCTCACTATCCGAATCTGCTGTCAGCTCATGTTTTAGAATGTTCAGGCATTCCTGAGTCTGTTATAAATATTGTGTGGGTGACAAAACTGATCTTCTGGCCTAAGCTTTAGAGAAATAGAGAGGAACTTGTTTTCTTAGAGCAATGGAACATAATATTAACTGACTTCAAGAAAGCATCCCAGATTCACAATTGCAACTCATCCTATGTAAAGTGCTCCACGTAAAATAATCGATCTATATAAACATTACAATAAAGAAGCCAAATAATTACAAGGGTTTAAAATATTACAGATATTTTAAGGTTTTATTAGGTTTTATCTTATAGTGAACCAATATAAGTCTGAACAATGTCTATCTCTAGGTTCACGTCTTCTGTAGTACCGGTTTTTTCTATTTAAAAAAAAACTGAAGGACCCAAAGATTGAACCTAGAGCTTTGGAATGAAAGCTTATCTTTGAAGGAAGCTATGCCTGCTGAATTACAAACAGGGCTTTTCTTCACCTAGCAATGTTACTTATTTAATGCATTGTCTAGTTCAGATCTAGCTGGAAGATAAAAAAAAAGTAATCTTGAAATTGCTTATTAACAGTTAGCCACAGGACAGCAAATTAAGGGGACACATAGGTCCCACAGTCATAATTGTCTCCATTATATATTGCAATGCATTGCATTTTTTAAAAAAAATTACAAGCATGGTTCTTAAATTTGCACATATATGTAATTATATGCCAATTTTATGCAAATCTATGTCCTTTTTTGTATTGTGTCCTGGTGATGCACCCTTCTTTTCTGATGATGTGTGGGTGATCACTATTTATGCAAGGTATGTATATTTTTTTGTCAAAATAAGAGCCACACTTAGCTTTTCAATGGCCTGCAAAAATAATAATAATAAGTGAGAACAGAATTGAGGAAAGAAAGCACAAGAGCTACATCTGCTTTAATTTAATTGGCCTTCAGAGCTAATTTTGTGTAGTGGTTAAAGCATCAAGCTAGAAACCAGGAACCTGTGAGTTCTAGTCAGTGGTGGGATTCAAATAATTTAACAACCGGTTCTCTGCCTTAATGATTTCTTCCAACAACCAGTTCACCAAACTCTCAGAAAGTTAACAACCGGTTCTCCCGAAGTGGTGCAAACTGGCTGAATCCCACCACTGGTTCTAGTCCTTCTTTAGGCAAAAAACCAGCTGGGTGACCTTGGACCAGTCACTTTCTTTCAGCCCTAAGAAGGAGGCAATGGCAAAGTACTTCTGGAAAAACTTTGTCAAGAAAATAGCATAGGTTTTTTGTGGGCAGACCCTGAGAATCAGACATGATTGAATGGAACAAAAAAAACAACAACCCTGACCTTTAAACTGAAAAAATAATAAATACAATTATTTGTTAATATGAGTACTGTCAAAATACTTAATAATTTTCCCTTGTTACACCCAAGGGTTTGAGGGTTGCATGAAGTTCTACTTTCATAACATTGAGCTCCATCCATCATTCAGCCCCTCCATAAGTCCGTATTGCTAAAGTTGTCCATGTGACCAATGTCCATTGTCAAAGATTATTTTAAATTATTATTCTCTCTCGCTTCCTCAACCTTCAAGAACAGTAGCTAGTGATCATTGTTACTGCCATTATTTCCTACAGCAACAAATATTTCAAGCATCCTTTTCTTGAAATGATCCATTCTATTAAGGAGAACACTGAAAGTTAATGTCTTAGATGGCTATTAGACAGCGGGATTTTACAGAAAAAAACGTATCAGAAATGGTGGCAATTGAGGGAAATGTCTTAGGGGAGGTGAGATTATAATATAACAACAGAGTTGGAAGGGACCTTGGAGGCCTTCTAGTCCAACCCCCTGCCCAGGGTGGAAACCCTACACCATCTCAGACAGATGGTTATCCAACATTTTCTTAAAAATTTCCAGTGTTGGAGCATTCACAACTTCTGCAGGCAAGTCGTTCCACTTATTAATTGTTCTAACTGTCAGGAAATTTCTCCTTAGTTCTAAGTTGCTTCTTTCTTTGATCAGTTTCCACCCATTGCTTCTTGTTCTACCCTCAGGTGCTTTGGAGAACAGCCCAACTCCCTCTTCTTTGTGGCAACCCCTGAGATATTGGAACACTGCTATCATGTCTCCCCTAGTCCTTCTTTTTATTAAACTAGACATACCCAGTTCCTGCAACCGTTCTTCATATGTTTTAGCCTCCAGTCCCCTAATCATCTTTGTTGCTCTTCTCTGCACTCTTTCTAGAGTCTCAACATCTTTTTTACATCGTGGCGACCAAAACTGAATGCAATATTCCAAGTGTGGCCTTACCAAGGCATTATAAAGTGGCACTAACACTTCACGTGATCTTGATTCTATCCCTCTGTTTATGCAGCCCAGAACTGTGTTGGCTTTTTAGCAGCTGCTGCACACTGCTGGCTCATATCTAAATGGTTATCCACTAGGACTCCAAGATCCCTCTCACAGGTACTACTATTGAGCAAGGTACCACATATACGGTACCTGTGCATTTTGGTTTTTTTGCCTAAATGTAGAACCTTACTTTTTTCACTGTTGAATTTCATTTTGTTAGATAGTGCCCAATGTTCAAGTCTGTCAAGATCTTTCTGTAACTTGAGCCTATCTTCTGGAGTGTTGGCTATTCCTGCCAGCTTGGTGTCATCTGCAAATTTGATGAGTTCCCCATCTATCCCCTCGTCCAAGTCATTGATGAAGATGTTGAAGAGTACTGGGCCTAAAACAGAGCCTTGGGGTACTCCACTGCATGCTTCCCTCCATGTGGATGTAGTTCCATTGAGGAACTTTGGCAAGGCTTTTGAGGAAAAAGGGGTTTACTGAGAAGATGTGATTGAATTGAGCCAGGTAGTCTCAGCCCTTGATGGTATACTGGCTTGACTTATCAGGCATAATGAATTGTTACCTTTGTCAAATATAGGTTTTTTTAGCTAAAGATATATGAGATAGTAAGTGCTTTTAAAAAGTATTGCAGAAAAAACTAACAATATGAAACTATGATCAGAATGAACCTTTATATTTTAAAAAAAGTCTTTGCAGATGACAGATGACTTGTTTAGGGGAAAATGTTGTTGGCAGAATCATCAGCAAGTCTTCTAGAATTGCATGATAAATTGAGCTGAGTCCTAACACAGGTCACTTGGTGGGTTTTCTGAGAACTTTCCACATCTTTAAAAATGCAAAGTTATTCAAATGAAACATGACATATAAATCACTTAAAATAATTGGCAAGAACAAAGTGGCATTATTACGGAGTTAAATTGTGCATGAATCTGGTGACTTCATGGATCTTGTCTGGATTCTGGCAAAACATTAAAGTTTACTTTCATCATTGCTAAAACATCTGTATACTTGCTGCTGGGCTGTTACGTAGATGAGTGTGAGACCTTACAGCATGGAGAACAGGAGCTCCTCCTGATGGACTGAAGGCATTCTCCCAAAACTTTAATGACAAAGGATTTCGACAGCAAACCTTTGTGGCAAATACAAGGCTTTGTACTGTACAAAAAGACCTTGACTATGTGTCATAATGGTCAAACAATTGGCAACTCCAAATCTCAACCAACAAATGCTCTGTCTTACACATTGGCAAAAAAAAAAAAAAGAACACAAAATACAAGCTTGATGGATACGATCTAACAGATGACCCTCACTCTGTCAAAGACCTTGGAGTACTCATCTCATATGAACTAAGTGCCAGAGCTCACTATAACAGTATTATAGTGTTAAAAAAGCAATAAGAGTTGTTAACCTAATCTTGTGTAGCTTCTTCTGCAGTAATATTGAACTGCAAATTAGGGCATACAAAACTTTTGCCAGGCCAATTCTTGAATACAGCTCATCTGTCTGGAACCCACACTGCATATCAGACATTAATACAATCGAACGAGTCCAGAGATATTTCACAAGAAGAGTCCTCCACTCCTCTGCTTGCAACAAAATACCTTATGCCACCAGAAATTTTGGGCTTAGACAACTTAGAACTTTGCTGTCTTTGGTCTGACCTAAGCATAGTACAAAAAACCATCTTTTACAATGTCCTACCAGCCAATGAATACTTCAGCTTCAACCAAAATAATACAAGAGCACACAATAGATACAAATTCATGGCAAACCGATCCAAACTAGACTACAGAAAATACGACTTCAGTAACAGAGTTGTCAACGCCTGGAATGCACTACCTGGCTTTGTGGTTTCTTCCCAAATCTCCAAAACTTTAACCTTAGACTGTCTATTGTAGACTGTCTATTGTATTCACCCCATTCCTAAGAGGTTTGTGTTGTGTCCCACTCCTCCGCTGACGGCCGGGTCGGGGAAGTCCGTATCAGGCGTACCTCTGCAGCTTTGCCAAAGTCCTAGCAAAGTTCTCAAGGCAGGTAGGAGACCAGGAAGTGACTTCACAATCCAAGGTAGACTTTGCCTGACTCAGAGAATGCCAGAAAGCAGATCCTTTATATAGGCCATGGGGTGTGGCTCCATGACTCAGCACTTATCCAGGCCTGCCCCTCCCTTCCTTTTGCTGATGCCACCTATCAATTCTCCTGAAGCGAGGATCTCTCCAGGCTCCAGCTGTTCGCAATTCACATTCCTCAGGCTCACATGCTGTGGGGGAGGGGGAGGGGTCTAGTTGCTCCGTTTGCCTGGGCATGGAGCCAGGGCTGGGGGCTGGAGGCATGTCAGGCCCTTCGTCTTGTTTGGCCTGTCTGGGCATGGTGCCAGGGCTGGGGCCTGGAGGCATGCCAGGACATTCCTCAGCGTTCGGCAGGAGATAAGAGGGACCCGGCTGTGGGGAAAGCGAGCGAGACACAACAGGTTTGTATGGGGCGTGCATAAGTGCACCAGCGTGCCTACCGTCTCTGTCCTAATGTTTTCTTTTATTTGTTTACATGTATTTATAATTATGTTTACACTTGTATCTGTCATAAAATACA
Organism: Ahaetulla prasina; assembly: GCF_028640845.1. NCBI lineage: Eukaryota > Metazoa > Chordata > Lepidosauria > Squamata > Colubridae > Ahaetulla > Ahaetulla prasina. The sequence goes on along the minus strand of NC_080541.1, from coordinate 152,248,835 downwards.
TGCTTGACAAAATAAATAAATAAATAAATAAAGATCATTAGTCTATCCACAGGTAGTCTTCAACTTACAACCATTCATTGATTCCCAAGAAGGAGAATGAAGCCCTGTTAATCTTCATTATCTTGATTATCTGGCCTTTAATCAGCCACCATTTGCTACTGCTTTTTTTCATAGTAGATGTGTGGACACTTGGAACTGATAGTAATGGAAAGATATGTAACCAGTATATACAGTATCTATGCTGCCTAAAGTGCACGGATAGACAGCCCTCTTAAGGGGACTGCAAAGATACTCTCACTTTAGGTAACTCATGTATCATTCTTATTCCGTGATCTTTCCTCCCATAAACAAACAATTTGCCTTACCGAGCTATTTTGTTATCTAAATGTCCCACTGCCATATGTCTCACCTGGCATGCTAGATACTAGGAGAAAGGTTTTTCATTCCTTCTGTTTTGTTTTCCAAAGGAATGAATAAAAAGCCAAGCTGACTTCTCTTCAGTTCTATATACTCAGAGAAGCTTTTTATTCATACGAAAGAAGGGCAGCCATGGCTTCAAGCCACAGCTGTATTCCCATAAGAACCATGTGCATAGCAGGTTTTCATTTTCTTCTTCCTTTTCCCAATTATCAGCTTTAATAGACAGCATTTCAAACTCTATAATAACCCTCTTTAACAAGTTTCCCTTCAGATGCATTGAACTGTAACTCCTCTCATTCACGACAATAGGTGAGGATGCTGGAAGTTGTAATCCAATGCATTTGAAAACAGCCCTTTGAAAAACTCTTTACAGAGACAAAGCCCTTCTGTGGATCATTTAACCTCATTGACATCACCTGAGGGCCTTCTTCTCCCAGTGGTGTCTATCTGTCCAATTCAGTCTGGCAAGTTGGGCATACTGCAGGCCCTGTCAGCCAACTAATGTGGCATAATTTCTGCCCTCTGGAATCTTCTTATTTCAAAGCTGAGGATAACCTTCAGCAAGGCCTTGAAGACCTGGTTTTGTGGCCAGGCCTTGATATGTGAAGGGGTGTCTATCTGTCCAATTCAGTCTGGCAAGTTGGGCATACTGCAGGCCCTGTCAGCCAACTAATGTGGCATAATTTCTGCCCTCTGGAATCTTCTTATTTCAAAGCTGAGGATAACCTTCAGCAAGGCCTTGAAGACCTGGTTTTGTGGCCAGGCCTTGAGCCCCTGATATGTGAAGGGGCCCGTTTCCTGGCTTCATGGACATCTATGATGACATCTTTTCTCAGCTGCCATATGTATTTAATTCTCTGCTATGTTGTAATGGTTTTTAATAGTTTTATGATTGTTTGCTACCCAGATTCACTTGTTTGAGATGCGAGGCTATTGAAAATGGATGGATGGATGGATGGATGGATGGATGGATGGATGGAGACAAATACCTGGGTAGGTACTTCTGCAATTCAGTACTTTGATTTGGGGATGTGGTCCCCAAGTTGGCTCATCTGCTACTGATTCTGTTGTGCTTTTTGTGTTTTTGCTTTTCATTCCAGATGGTTTTGTTATCACCCAGACTTCCAATATGGTTTTATTTTCAAATGTTTATCACAAGAGATTCAGCATGAAGATGTTGTTAATGCTGACGATGATTCATACACATCACTATTACTGAATTATAAAGAAAATTGAAATCTTACATGATTTATACTGAGGGTTTATAGTAATGTATAAAATTTCAGGACTAAGACGCCTAGTGTAGAACTAGAAGAGCAGCAATCAAAAATATATTAATATGCAGTAATGGCCAAATTGCAGATTATATAACAAAGAAAGATTTATTTCCTCTTTCCAAACCTATTAACAATTCATACTTATGCCCTGAAATCTACATAGTTTTCCTGTTCTGAATGCAGATAGCAATTTTAAAAATGTATACAAAATGTGTATGTTGTGCAAAGACTATAAATGAATATATTATAATGGGGGAAATTGCTTGCAAATTGCTTGTTATTGTTTTAAGATAGGAATTCTTTTGTACAAGAAAGAAAGTGGAAATTTTAGTGAAAGTTACTGATATTAGTGAGAAATAATTCTATAAAGTTAAAAAATGTTGGGGGGAGAGGTTGGAGCGTAAACAAATTAGCATAGTGGAGGCAAATGGAAGAGCAAAGAATAAGATTCCCTATCAGAAAAACCTTTGGGTCTTTCTGAAAGAATCAAGTCAAACTCTATAGGAGGAAGGAAAGCTGCTAGAAGAATGCAAGGACACATCAACTTGCCAAAAACAAAGAAGTGAAACAAGTGATCCATTGAAGGCTGATGACTTGTTGCAGTGGTATGCCTTTATGGATCAGCTTCAGCAGCTGGAGCTGGGTTGGTGTGTTTTCTCAATCTTATGGCAAGGCATATCAACCGAAGGAATTGCCTACTGCCATTTGCCTACTGCCAAATTCCCGATAAGGAGACATTTAGGAGATAGCCACGCTGCTCTGGAATGATTTCTGGTTTGGAATCTAGGACATCACGCACCATCTAAATTTTATAATGTAAGCAATGTTAAAGAAATGTAGAATTGGAATTGGAATTGAAATTGGAGGTGGAGGTGGAGGTGGAGGTGGAGGTAGAGGTAGAGGTAGAGGTGGATCGAATGTAGGATTAGAAGAACTCAGAGAAGGGAAGTAGTTGGACTTAGTGGAAGCAAGAAGAGTACTCTTCTCCAAGTGAGAAGCCAAGGGACTTGCAACTTAGGGTTCCCAAATTGAAGTCCAATAGCAGGCTTCTTATAGCAAATGAATGCAACCCAGATGGTGCAACCCATCTGTGACTGAAGGTAATGCAAGAGGGGTGAAAGCAGAAAGGTTTGCGAAAGTGGGAGCTGGGATTATGAGGGATAGGGAGAAAAAAGGCTGAGGATCCCTCTGGGCCTGTCCACACAATACTGTGTTGGAAATGGGTAGAAAAGAGGGTTGAAAGATCAGAATTGTGATGGGCAAAGATAGATAGGGCAGAAGGCATGAGAAGGACTGCCTGTTGGGAATGGGTTGGGTTACTTAAGACCTAATCCCTACTTCTGATCCATGTCTTGGCCCAAAGAACAGGAATGCCATAACTAGAACTTGAAGCCCTGCTATTAAATGCCAGGGCTGACTGTAATTAAGTTTTTCTTTATCCACAGTCTTATCACAGCTGAGATAATAGGCATACTTGTATTTTTGAGAGCTGTTTGCTATGCTGTTGACTGGTGCTGCCAACTTTTGTAGATTTTTTTATTGATTGTATGTCATCAAACCTGTGTTGACCTTTACCTACCCTACAGATACACCTTCTCTAGGATGATCTGTCCCCAACCAAACCTTCAGTGCAACAGTATATCTATTACTGCTGTAATTTACTCCAATTTCCTCCTTCTGGTTATCATCTCTTTCTCTTTCCTTCCACCTTTCCTAGCATTATAAATCTCTCAAGGGAACTGGGTCTTTCCAAAATAAGTCCAAAGTATAATAATTTGAGCCTTCTCATTTTTGCCTTGAGTGAGAACTCTGGATTGACTTTGTTCTATAATTCATTTTTTGGTATTCTAATGAGTCTCATTGTCCTTGAAAATGGTAGATATATATTCAAGTTTGCATCATGGAAATAGATAGATAGATAGATAGATAGATAGATAGATAGATAGATAGATAGATAGATAGATAGATAGATAGATAGATAGATAGATAGATAGCTGGCTGGCTGAAGAATGTGCAAGCAATGAAGTAATCATTGGATTGGCAAAAATGGTTCTCGGCTCATTTAATTCCTAGGCCAACAGTCTGTATGTTCCTCATTATTTGCAACTTTAGCGTTCCAGTCTCCAATTCCAAGCAGGACATCTTGCTTGCATGTTTTGTCAGTTTAGATTGAATTTGATTATGACACTTATTGAGCTCCTCTGCTTTATGTTTGGAACATAAACATGGATTATCATTGCAGTAAAGGATTGTTCATTAAGTGTAATTGACATTATTCAGCCATGGATTACATTGTATTCAAGTAATGTCATTCCTATATTCTCCTTATGGCTATGAAAGCAACACTGCTCTTTCTTTGATAAGAGCAGCAAGCAGCATTATCCTCTAGCTGAAAGTGTCCAATTTTAGCCCATTTCTAGTTGCTGATGCCTACAATAGCAATATATAGTCAGTGCATTTCCTCTTTCACTGTGTTGAGCTTTCCTATATTCATGCCTCTTACATTTCATGCTCCTCCAACACTTCTGTCTTTGCAGCTTTGGATTTTCTTTTCCAGGCATAACAATATTATAGCAACTAGATGTCCCAAAGGTTTTCATTTAGACACATCACAAACACTATCAGAATGCCCCCACCCCCCCCAAAAAAAAAATCCACAACAATTCTGCAGTAGCATGTTAAGTACCATCCAATCTGAGGAGGCCATCATTTGACACTTTATTATCAATCACTTTATATTGACCACCCATGTAGCTTTCTTGGTAAAAAAAAAACAAAAACAGAACCACAAATGGTTAAGATACATCAATTCCCACAATGGAAGAATGGATAGAAAAAGTGGTGGAACTGGCAGAGTTGGTCAAATAAACTGTTTTAAGCAAGGAAAAGAATGTATCTAGCTTTGTTTCCACTTTAGAAACAATTTCTGGACTTCCTGCTCAAAATAGGAAAAAATGAAACGTTGAGTTTGGATTTTGGCAATTAGAATAAATTGATGTTATATAAAATGCTAGTACTCACTAATTATATAGAAGTAAAAAGTTGAACTTTAAGATATTTTTTTAAAAAAAATATTTTTTATTAAACAGTTTGTCTTTAAAAACAACACAAAAAACAATCACCCATATGTAAAAGCAAAACACGTCAAGACATAACATACTGAACATTACAACATTAAATAAAGAGATGCAAATATAAACGAATATAAATGTGTAGATAAGAACAATGAATATTATAATGTGTACTTACATATGTTGGAGTAATGCGATTATCCTACTATTGAGTAGTAAATAGAAATGATAGAATAGGGAACTACAAAAGCAAAATACGTATGTCGGTACAGAATGCTGTAAAATTACCATTAATGTTATGTAATGAGTTTTAAGATTATTTTATTGTTAATTTTAATTGCTCACCATTCAGAATCATAAGTCAAATGGGGTAAATTCTACATGAAAAAAATTGAATATAAATAAGGGTTGAAAGTGTGTGTGTGTGTTTTGTTTTGTTTTTTAAAGCATGCTTTGTTGGAAAAGACACATTTATAGTTGTTCTCTTTTAAAATGCATGCACTTCCTAAAATGCAATTTTATGTACATGTATTCAAAAAATAAACTCATTGAGTTCAGTATGGCTCACCCCTGTTTAAACAGGCACCAGTATCAATTTACAACAATGTGATTTGTCCTAATATCTCCATTTAAAATGTATTTTGTTGAATTCTTCTTTTTTTAAAAAAAACTGCACTTACAATGTTTCCAGCAGTGTGATACCTGCAGAAAGATTACATTCTGGTCTCTACAATTTACCATAATGTCTGGATCAGGTCAGTTTGCCTGAGAATTGTCAAAGATTGCAGAAGAACAAATGACACATTTTTAGAAAACTGCACTGTGAAAAGATAATGCTAATAGCAGAAGAGGATACAGATTGGCAGCTGAAAAAAAATTAAGGGATTATGGAAAAATTGAAATACAAAATGTGTGCCTTAGAGATGTCAAATATTCTATATTCTTTTTCAATTATAATAATAAAGTTAGGCTATCTTGCATCTATCTCAGCCCTGAAAGGCCTGGCAATTATTAAGCTGACACAGATATATATTCAGCCACATCTCCGAGAGTGTTGGCTCATACTCATCACAGTACACAGGTTGACAGAACTCTGCTCTTATTTATTTATTTCTCACATTTATATAACCACCTATATAACAATCAAATGACTCTTGGTGGCTTACACTAAAGCAATCATTAAATCCAAATGTTAAAAATTATAATTAAAAAACATTGGAGAGCGGAGAGTGGAGAGAATCGGTGTTAAAACAACAATAGCCATGCAACCTTCTCTTCAACTCACCATTGCCTTAAGATTTCCAGGCTTACTGACACAGCCATCTTTTGAGGGACCTTCAGAAGGATGACAAGGATGAAGCTAATCTCACCTCAAGAGGAACAATGTTCCAAGGGTAGATCCCCCGGAAGAAAAGGTGAGCCTTCTCGGTCCTGACACATAAAATTCTTTCACAATTCTTTCCATTCTAAAACATACCTCTTCTGCCAAACTGGATGGGATGGGCAGATATAATAGAATGGAGGTAGTTCTTCAAATAACCTGGCCCCAGACTATGAAGGGCATTAAAGGTCAAAACCAGCACCTGTTTTTTTTCCCACAGGCATGATTAACCCTTATATGTTCTGGAGAATAGGGTAGGGTAGGGTAGGGTAGGGTAGGGTAGAGTAGGATAGGATAGGATAGGATAGGATAGGATAGGATAGGATAGGATAGGATAGGATTCTATATTGGCCAAATGTAGACACACAAGGAATTTGTCTCGGGTGCATAAACTCTTCTTGTACATGCAAAACAACAAAGTAATAATAATCTTAATAACAAAGCATAATAATCATCATAACACCTATAGAGAAGGTAGTGGGACAGATGAAAAGGATAAAAATAATATAGCCATACTACATGGGTAATATGTGGTACTTAAACATAAGACAGAACTGTAGAAATTAAGTGTTCAGCAGGCTAATGGCATGAGGAAAAAAATTTCAGTTTCTGTTTTTAATTGCTGACATAACAAGGAGCTAGATGATTAAAGTTCACAATTGTCTGCTTTCTTTCTCCTTGGTATGTTACGCGCCAACATTATTCTCAAGTAGGTATTCTGAAAGTGTCACCATTGTTTGTCCAGTGTCCAATAGGGCACAATAGTTGTTGTAGAAAGAATATTTTTCATTGCCTAGCATAGTATTGCTTCATTTGGAAAAAAAATTATACCTTTTGCTTTAAAATAGATACAACATATATAAATAAATAAAAGCGAAATACCACTCAGGCATCGTCACAAAATCTCCAGAACCATAAAGCCTACAAACTTGAAATTTGCCACATATGTTCCTCTTGGCTTCTAGGTGCTCACTAAGAAAGGATTTTTCGAAATGACCATCAGATCATTAGTATTTCATATACAGTATATCCATATACAATATATTCTTGTACTCTGATGCTACTCCCCCTCCCCACCTGAAAGGAACTTTGTCCCAACTGCCAGTTGCCTTATATAAACCCGCTCTGATGCTATCCCTTCGCTAAACCAGGCATGGGCGTGGCCAGCGCATGACTTATCTAGCCTGCAGGCTGGGACATTCTACTCCCCCTCCTCCTCTGTTCCAACTGCCAGTTGCCTTATATTAACATGCTCTGATGCTACAGAGTTACACATTCTACATTAAATTTCAGGCTTTAAGTATCCATTTATCAAGCCCGCTCACATAGTTTCATAGCGAAGCACGGGCATCCAGCCAGTGAGTTTATATGCAGGAATCCCTAGAAACCTATTATGCCTTGGACTAAGGACTATGTTGGGAGCATGCAATTTTATTAGGAGTTGGATATTTGAAAAATTGGGGACTGGCTTAGGTTAGATCTCCCCCTTATTTTTTTTCTCTTTTTAGCATATTCCCACCAATACAGGATCCACTTTCTTTTTTTTTTATCAACCACAGGTTAAGTCATGAGTTGTAACAGCAATTGATTTGACCAACTCCTTGATTTGGAGAGAGACCAAATACAAACAAGCAATCCAAAACATGGAAAAACATGTTTGGAAAAGCATGTTTCCAGAATCCAGGAAAGGGAGGATTCGAACCCCTGGCAAAGAGTTTTTGAAAATTCAGAGAGGCTTGAAGGATAACTGAGTTTCAGCTCATATGTTGCATTAAAAAAATTGAACTAAATAAGGTCACAATTAGATACAAAGTAAGCTAATTTCTGCTTAGATGTCCCTTGTGTATTCCTGAACAAGAAGAAATATAAAACAAGTAGTCCTTGACTTATGATTGTAATTAAGCCTGGAATTGTAATAATAATAATAATAATATATCAGAGTTGGAAGGGACCTTGGAGGTCTTCTAGTCCAGCCCCCTGCCCAGGCAGGAAACCCTATACCATTTCAGACAAATGGCTATCCAACATTTTCTTAAAAATTTCCAGTAAGTCAAACCAGTTGTTAAAATGGGTCACCATGTGACCGTGCCCAATTTTTCATGGCAGTCATTAGATGAACATTGCAGCCATTAAGCAAACACTACGGTTGTTAAACAAATGCCATAAACATTAAGTGGGTCCATTGTTCTCAATGGGCTTTTTTCTCAGAAACAGAAATAAATGCCGATTTCCAGCCCAAAAAAAATATCATAAATTAAGGTCACATGACCACAGGATCCAGCAAATGTCTGTGAATATGCCAGCCATCCAAAAGGTGATCATGTGACCGGGGGCAGGAGAACTATCAAAACTTTTAATCCAGATGGTAAGTAGTAAGTAGTCTGCTGTAACTTCAAACAGTCTCTAAAGCAATTGGTCATAAACCATGTAATAAATTCCAATAAAGTCATGCTTAAGCAACAAGGTTTTTCTAACATCTACAATGTCCTATATCTTGCAATCATTTCTTGGCCTTGGCTTCTAATTTGGTTCTCAATAATGTACTCTGATTTTGTTACACTATTGCATTAATTCTGATTTATTGTTTGATATTTCCTTAATCCTATATTTCCTAGTTCCTGGAACATGGAATACTTCTCAGATTTCTATGGTCATACTACTTGCATGTAGAGGTTACCTGATGTCACCTGTGCTAATTAAAAAATAGTTATATATTGGAAATAACCTTTTTTGTCACTTTTTTTCTGTGAACCTACTGGCACATATTAAAAAATGAAATTCTGATGCCCCCTCTCAAAAGAATATATCAATGTATTCATTTATATCTTTTTGTCTATCTGTCTGTCTATCTATCTACACATGCACACACACACATATATATATAGAGTGTGTGTGTGTGTGTGTATCAGATCATTTAGAATATATAGCAGAAAAAAGAGTCTTGAGAGTTAACAAGGTTGATACAATATAGAACAAAACAGTGGTGAAATTTAAACCGGTTTACTACTGGTTCATTGGCTGCGCATGTGTGCGTACCACGTACCAAATGTGAGGTGCGCGCAGGCAGTGCACGCCAAAAGGAGGCATGTGGTAAGTAGAACAGCGCATGGGGGGTGACCAGCTGAGGCACGCGATCTTTTTTTTTACTTCTAAAAGCATTTTTTTACAACCTCTTTGGCCGAAGAGGTTGTAAAAAATGCTTTTAAAAGTAAAAAAAAAAGCCTCTGACGATCAGGCAACTGAGCTGGGATCGTCAGAGCCTTTTAAAAGTATTTTTTTACAACCTCTTCAGCCGAATATGTTGTAAAAAATGCTTTTAGAAGTAAAAAAAAAAAAGCTCTGATGATCACGTGGCTCAGCTGGGCATGGGTGGGGTGCAGGGATTTTTGCTACCGGTTCTTCAAACCACCTACCACCATCACTACCGAATTGACCGATCCGGTCCTAATTGGGAGCATTTCACCCCTGGTATAAAGCTTTTACAGAATTTAGTTGTTCTGCTTCATATACTGCAAAGCCTCCTTCCAGAAGGTAACAAAGAAAACCGGTCATGGAGACGATGTGTAGTGTCCCAGACAATTCTGCAGATCCTGGTCAAGCATCTCTTATATGCCTATGTCCTGGGTAGAAGGAAGTGAACTTCCAATAATCTTTTCTGCCATGCTCACTGTGCTCTGCATAGCCTTCCTCTCCAAACCAGTAATACCTCCAAACCATACAATAATATAATACTTTCAGGATGCTTTCAGTCATCCCTCTATAGAAAGTATAAAGATAAGGGAAGGAAGATATGCTCTTTCTATAGTCACCACATGGGACACTTCCTTATTAGTGATTTACAGTTAGTCCTTGCTTAACAATAGTATTTGGGATCAACAGCCCCATCACTAAGCAATATGGTCATAAAGCACGACATCACCTGACTATGCTAAATTATGACGGCAGTTGTGGCAATTCCAGTTACAACTATTTAGTGAATCCTGCAGAGTCGTTAAATGCAACATCACATGATCACCACTTTTAACGTCCTTCTGGTTTCCCCAGTGACTTTGCTTGTTGGAAGCGGACAGGTAAAAGTTGCAAATGTTGATCATGTGACTGTAGGATGCTATGGCTGTCATAATTGTGAGCCAATTGCCAAGTGTCTGAATCATAATCACATGATTGCGTGGACATTGCGACAGCTGCAACGACAAGGACCAATCATAAGTCTCCTCATTCAGTGCTATCACAACTTCAAATGGTCACTGAACACGTGATTGTTAGCTGAGGACTATCTGTCCTCAGAAGATACTAGTAGGGTCTTCTATTGTCATTCATCTATCATATTGATATAAGAATTATTAGGGCAGGCTTTCCATTGCCCTAGCAATGGCTGGGTGATGTTAGAAGCTGTTATAAGACTGCAGTGAGGAAATGGCCGCTATTTGCAACATAAGATTTCATAAGAAAGAGTGTCATACAATACTGATGAAACAAATTTCACTCAAATACCTGTTCTCCAAATGACTCATCATTTCCATTATTCCACTCCAAAAGCATTTCTTATGCATAGCAATCTGCCTTTGCAGACCTAAGCACATTTGTGCAATACTTGAACACATTTGAAATATAAACCGCCAAAGAACGGCAGGGGAAAGAAAACAGAGTTGGAAAAGAGTCTCTTGAGAATATTGGAGTCAAAGAAAATCAGTGCTGTGGTGTTTCCCTACTTAGCAACCTAGAAACCAACAATGACACCAGTGAAGTGATTTATGTCAAGTACCAATTTAAAACATTGTTTGTAGGTGAAGTTTTCAGGGGTCTTTTTCAGCTCTGGGCCCACTGTGTACATACATTCTCATTCATTGTTTTACATATATAAGACATAATTCTTCTTTATGAATGCGCAACAAGCAGAACCGAAGGCAATAGACCACTCCCACATATGTACAGCAGTAACTAAAATTTACTGAAGGTGAAATACGTCCATTGTCATTATTAGCCATTGCTATCTTTATCTTCCACTAGTTGGTCTAATTCAATTGTTGTTAGTGGTCACTACTATCTATTGAAGTGACATGTTGCTCAGGTTAACCATTTGTGAAGTGAAAAGATTCCTTTTTCCTTCACTAGTTATTGGATTGAGGGAAAGGGAGAGAGAGAGAATTCCCCCTTTTGCTCTATCATACAAAGATTTATATAATTTTATCGGTTTCTCTTTATTCTGCTGGTTTTTTTTCCCCTAACATATATCACCCCAAATGCTGTAATCTTTCCTTCTATGGGAGTTACTTCAGCCTTTTCATCTATCTGGCTTCATCCAGATCATGATTTAAACTTGAAGGATAACAGGTAGAAATTCCAGGATAACCATTCTTTGATAAACTACAGAAGAAAGTCAGTAGACCTCAATTTCAAAATTTGTGTTTCTTTATCTGCTTGAAATCTTAACAGACGGAGAACTGGTTACTTCTCCTGGGGGGAGAGGGAAGCAGTTGACATCTGAGTATAGAATAGAATAGAATAGAATTTTATTGGCCAAGTGTGATTGGACACACAAGGAATTTGTCTTGGTGCATATGCTCTCAGTGTACATAAAAGAAAAGATACGTTCATCAAGGTACAACATTTACAACACAATTGATGATCAATATATCAATATAAATCATAAGGATGCCAGCAACAAGTTATAGTCATACAGTCATAAATGGAAAGAGATTGATGATGGGAACTATGAAACGATTAATAGTAGTGCAGATTCAGTAAATAGTCTGACAGTGTTGAGGGAATTATTTGTTTAGCAGAGTGATGGCCTTCGGGAAAAAACTGTTCTTGTGTCTAGTTGTTCTAGACACAAGAAGTGCTCTATAGCGTCGTTTTGAGGGTAGGAGTTGAAACAGTTTATGTCCAGGATGCGAGGAATCTGCAAATATTTTCACGGCCCTCTTCTTGATTCGTGCAGTATTGTTCTTGAATGAAACTGCATCCGGGTTCTTTCCAACCTTCACCACATAATTTGCTTCCCTTTTTCTATACTTTTTCAACCTTAGATGCAGAACTCGACAAAGCACCCAAAGTGATGATAGATAGATAGATAGATAGATAGATAGATAGATAGATAGATAGATAGATAGATAGATAGACAGACAGACAGACAGACAGACAGACAGACAGACAGACAGACGATGATAGATAGATAGATAGATAGATAGATAGATAGATAGATAGATAGATAGATAGATGAGAGAGAGAGAGAGAAAGAGAGAGAGAGAGAGATGATACAATAATTATAATCATGGAAGTTTTCTTTTTGACTTATTTTCTAATTATGAGTTAATTGGCAGGCAGTTTTTTCTTGTTGGCCTAGCAACTCCATCATTCATTCCAGGACTTAAGCTTATTTATATAACATTACAGTATTCCCTCCCCCCCCATGGATCTCCATTCCAGGCCTCAATTGCAATAAAGAGAATTTTATTTCGGACTCCACCCCCAATGGATCAAGAAGGCACATCTCAGCCTAACTTGTGAGCCACTAGTTTAGATTGTGCAACATTAAATTGTTGTTCATATTTTTGCCCTACCACGTGATTCATTATGACTTGCAACGTCTCACTCTTGATCCAGCTTTGCTATTAATATTCTGGATTGTAATGCCCCACAGTTCATCAGTACCCACTATCCTAATCACAGTCTATTGTAAGGCGAAACCCAGAAAGTGTAGCTTGCTTTCTATTTAGTAAATAAAAACAGAACAAGAAAAAGCCCACTGACATTGTTAATCTCCTCTATTCAGAAAAGAAAGTGAGGGAGAAAATAATACAGACTGTAAATTGTTCGTCTCAGCTGGAAAGCTCTGTTCAGCCGCACTCCATGTCACTTGTGAGGATATTGTGTGATTGGTTAACAGCCTTTATGGCTTTTATGAAGAGGAAAAGGGGACGAGGGGGTGGAGGGGAAAGCTTCTCCAGGCGATTCACAGTCACAGATACAAGTTGCTGTTTTGTATTCCCTCTATGACTTTGTACTGGAAGCAGCCAGCCCCGGGAACTTGCTCCCTTCTGCAGTTGCCAAGTGTTTGATGAAGACTTCTCCTTGTTTAAGTTCAAAGAACATGCAAGGTTCTCGCTTCCCCCCCCTCCCCCCAGCGGAGCAGCTGCCAGCGCCTCAGTCACTGACAGAGTCACCGAAATAAAAACATACTGTCATGGTCTATTTGCACAAGGCCCAAGTTTTCTTTGGGGGATTTACCTGTGACTGTCACAGTTGAAAAGTGCTCACCGTTGGGAACGTGCCTCCATTAAGCATCCAGAGCAGCTTACAAATGACTGTCATGACCAAACTTGTGGGGGCTAGGCTCTGGACATAAGCGCCGGGGAAAACAAGCAAAGGTTTTTTTATGGGCATTATGCGACAACTCTGTCAGGCAACACCTAAGAACTTGTTCCAGCAGGAGGGAGCCCTTAGCAGACTTTGGGTGACCAAAGAAGTTCAAAAGAATGGTTCTGGTTAATACAGGTAATCCTTGACTTACAACCATTTGTTTAGCAATCGTTTGAAATTACAATGGCCCTGAAAAAAGTCATTTATGACTGTTTTTCACACAATTGTTGCAGCATCCCCCCCCCACCCCATGGTCACATGATCAAAATTCAGACACTTGACAACTGGCTCATATTTCTGACGGTTGCAGTGTCCCCAGGTCATTTTTGCGACTTTGTGACAATGGGGAAGCCAGATTCACTTAACAACCATGTTACTAATTTAACAACTGCAGTGAATCACTTAACAACGCTGGCAAAAACAAAAAGTTTTAAAATGGGACAAACCTCACTCAACAACTCTCTCACTTAGCAACATAAATTTGGGGCTCAACTGTGGTCGTAAGTTGAGGAGTACCTTTAGTTGAATAGTTGAACTGCCTACAAAGTTCAGGGATGCCTAGCCAAGTGGAAAGTTGACCAGGAAGACAATGCTAACCATACCCATGTGGCTGCCAAAAGAACTGTGTGGAATCAGTCACCAGATAAAATGCATCTTCACCTTTGGTTTTACTAAGTACTTAAAACATTATTGAGTTGAGGTTAACAGGGGATCAAGATGGTCATTAAATGCTATTATATTTCAACCCTGCAGTCCTCCAGATAGGTTAGGTCTACAACTCCACCAAAGCCAAAGTTCAGTACATCTAGATCAGGAGTCTCCAACCTTGATTGCTTTAAGACTTGTGGAATTTAACTCCCAGAGTTCCTCAGCCAGCAAACCTGGGAGCTGAAGTCCACAAGTCTTAAAGCGACCAAGGTTGGAGACCTCTGATCTAGATGATCCCAATTAGGGAAAGCTGGCATGCCAATCATGAATCTGATCTGGTGCTTACCAAAGTGGCTCATATTCAACACCATATACCTAAACCATTTAAATTCTGCAACCTGGCTCAGGATTTTGTGTCTCCAAAAGGAATCTGCATCCATCACAAGAGATATTAAGGAGATTGGGAATCAGGGGAAGATCTTTAGTAGCAGCCCTAACATGGTGGAAAATTTACCCCTGAGATCCAGAGGCTTGGATACCACTCATACAGTGTAGGAAAGCAGTGAAGATGGTGTATTCCAACTGTTCATGTTTGGGACATAGGGGTAATCTCGTTTATTTAATTATTTAATTAATTAATTAATTGGATTTTTATACCGCCCTTCTCCCAAAGGACTCAGGGTGGTTTATAGCCAGGTAAAATAGAACAAGAATAAATCCTGGGGGAAGTTCATTCCAGAGGGTGGGAGCCCCCACAGAGAAGGCCCTTCCCCTGGGGGTCGCCAGCCGACATTGCCTGGCGGATGGCACCCTAAGGAGTCCCTCTCTGTGAGAACGCACGGGTCGGTGGGAGGCAGTCGGTGGCAGTAGGCAATCCCGTAAGTAGCCCGGCCCTATGCCATGGAGCACTTTAAAGGTAGTAACCAGCACCTTGAAGCGCACCCGAAAGACCACAGGTAGCCAGTGCAGCCTGCGCAGGAGTGGTGTAACATGGGAGCCACGAGCGACTCCCTCTATCACCCGCGCAGCTGCATTCTGGACCAACTGGAGCCTCCGGGTGCTCTTCAAGGGGAGCCCCATGTAGAGAATATTGCAGTAATCCAAGCGAGAGGTAACGAGAGCAAGAGTGACCGTGCATAGGGCATCCCGGTCAAGGAAGGGGTGCAACTGGCGAATCAGGCGGACCTGATAAAAAGCTCTCCTGGAGACAGCCGTCAGGTGATCTTCAAAAGACAGCCGCCCATCCAGGAGAACGCCCAAGTTGCGCACCCTTTCCCTTGGGGCCAGTGATTCGCCCCCAACAGTCAGCCGCGGCTGCAGCTGACTGTACCGGGGTGCCGGCATCCACAGCCACTCTGTCTTGGAGGGATTGAGCTTGAGCCTGTTTCTCCCCATCCAGACCCGTACGGCTTCCAGACACCGGGACAGTACTTTGATAGCTTCGTTGGGGTGGCCTGGGGTGGAAAAGTACAGCTGCGTATCATCAGCGTACAGTTGGTGTCTCACCCCAAAACCACTGATGATCTCACCCAGCGGCTTCATATAGATGTTGAACAGGAGAGGCGAGAGAATCGATCCCTGCGGCACCCCACAAGTGAGGCGTCTCGGGGTCAATCTCTGCCCCCCTGCCAACACTGTCTGCGACCGGTCAGAGAGATAGGAGGAGAACCACCGATAAACGGTGCCTCCCACTCCCAAACTCTCCAACCGGTGCAGCAGGATACCATGGTCGATGGTATCAAAAGCCGCTGAGAGGTCTAATAGGACCAGGGCAGAGGAATAACCCCTATCCCTGGCCCTCCAGAGATCATCAACCAACGCGACCAAAGCCGTCTCCGTACTGTATCCGGGCCGAAAGCCGGACTGGAACGGGTCCAGATAGACAGTTTCAGCCAGGTATTGGGGTAGTTGACATGCTACCACACTCTCTACAACCTTTGCCACAAAGCGAAGGTTGGAGACCGGACGATAATTTCCTAAAACAGCTGGGTCCAGGGAAGGCTTCTTGAGGAGGGGTCTTACCACCGCCTCTTTCAAGGCGGCAGGGACAACCCCTTCCAACAAAGAAGCATTGATAATCCCCCGGCGCCAGCCTCGTGTCACCTCCTGCGTGGCCAGTACCAGCCAGGAGGGGCACGGGTCCAGTAAACATGTGGTGGCATTCAACCTCCCCAACAAGCTGTTGAGTTGTTGCTGTCGATGTGTGATGTTGAAGGGTTAATATGTGTTAATTTTAAGTTTAACTTTAATTGATAGTATAATTGTTTGGTTGTCTTTAACAATTGTGGGGGTTATGCTTTCATAAGTTGTGAAATCCTCTGAATGAGAGTGAGGGATCAAATGTTGCAATAGATTTTTGGAAAAAAATAAAACAAATGTGTATTTATGAAATTGTTTGCCCTCCACACTCAATTTCCTGGGAGGAAATCCCATTTAATTTTATTAGACTTGCATTCAAGAATCCTTTGAAAGAATTCTCCCTGGAGGATGAGCAAAGTCTCCAAACCTGAACTAACCAATGTGCCTGAAGAACTAATGCTTGGTATCCAACCGCAGTGAAGATGTGAAATCATTGCTTGAGTCCGCAGAAGTACCAAAACATTAAAATTCAAAGTCAGAAAGATAGTAGGCATAGAAAAGCTCGCCTGCAGAGGAAACCCCATTGAAAAAACGGGCTTAATCAGGAAGAAGATTTCTATTATAGTTTTTGTGCCAGTTAGTTGCAGCTGGGGACAGGTGGGGCCTCTGGAGATTGGAACATAAAATCTTTCCATTTGTAACAGGCCATTGCCAGAGCAACATCTGGTATTAACACAGCTGCCCTGTGGTTGCACAGTGCTTGATGTATGAACTCATTTATGTTTGGGGCCCCTAACTTTCTCTGATATTTCTTTTTCTCTTTGCTTCATTCCTATGTTTCTCGAATGTGACTTTGGATTGTCTCCTGACTCAACTCTTGTATTCTTTCGAATGGGTTGCTGTACATCTCTGTTTAACAACCTGCACGCTGTGCAGATAGATGATACGAAAGGCAGTAAAAACTCAGGAACTATCCTCCTGTCGCATTTCAGATTCCATACGGAGTGTGTTTCTTTCTTCCACTTTAGAATCTTATCTATAGAGGAGAGGAGGATTGATCTGATATTACCTTGTTTTCCCGAAAATAAGACCCAAGCAGAAAATAAGCCCTAGCATGATTTTTCAGGATGCTCGTAATATAAGCCCTACCTCAAAAATAAGCCCCAGTTTACATCATCAACCAGACAGACGCATTTAGTACCGTATTTCCTCCAAGATAAGACATCACCTGAAAATAAGCCCTAATGCATCTTTTGGAGCAAAAAAAATTCTTATTTTTCATATTTCTCAGCATAGTTATATGTATATGAATATAAGGGCAGATTAAAAATATAATTGTTTGTTCCCCTGAAAATAAGACAGATTCTTGTCTTATTTTCAGGGGAATAAACAATTATATTTTTAACCTGCCCTTATATTCATATACATATAGCTATGCTGAGAAATATGAAAAACAACACAAGGAATAGTCTTCAGATCCTGAGGATTTTCTTTTGCAATTCACTACTGAATCTGCCAGACTTCCTGAAAATTATTGTTTCTCCTGCAGTAGACAATCTCACTGAAATTGGAAAGGTTCACTAGTTCCCCATCTAGTAATGTAACATAGATTTCTCCTGGTTCTAAGAAAGGTCTTCTGTGATGGTTAGGAACTGCTTTCAGATGCCTTAGCTCCTTATCATGTGGGAAAGCACCACTCTGTAGCTGTTGTGACCCAGGCCCAAGTAGGTAGTAAAAATTCAGTCAGTGAAAAAACAAACAAACTATTCGAACAGCTGAGAATTACTTCATTCCCAGCATAGTTCAACTAAATTAAAGCACATTCCTCCCAACACAAATTCCTCATCCTATCGCAAACCTTGGTCCAATTAGGCAAACTGCCAAAGGCCTTTCTTGGCAAACGTTCAGAAGTCACTGATACAAAAATAAATGCAAGACGTAGATGAAGAAGAAGACAAAGCTACCAAGGTTGTTTTCCAGCAAAGCCCAAACACCACTGCTGGTCTGTTTTAAGCCTTATGGGAGGGGCCAATCACCTCTCGGCCCTACTGCCGAGTTGCCCTTTTTGCTTGAGCTGCTCTTGCCTTCTGGCAGTTCTTCTCATGCATGCATTAGGAACAGGCTTCTCCTGTTCCTCTGCCTCACTACTATCAGGCTCTGGAGGCTCTGGAGTCTGCACCTCACTCCCCAATGGCCCTGGCCCCACCTCAGCCTCATCACTGTCCAACTCCGTTGTCAGCTCCGCAGGCTGCTGGTGGACCACAACAGTAGCTCAGACATCTCTTAATGCAAAGAATAAGGAAGAGGAGCTAGTTTGGTGTAGTGCTGAAGGCACCAGGCTAGAAACTGGGAAAGCTTGAGCTCTAGTCCAACCTTAGGCACAAAGTCAACTGGATGACCTTTGAGCCAATCACTCTATCTCAGTCCCAGGAGGCAAGGGCAAACTACTTCCGGAAAACCTTGCCAAGAAAACTGCAGGGATTAATTCAGGCATTCAACAGCAGTCAATACTGACTTGAAGGCATTTGAAGGGGAAAGAGAGATGACCAAACTAGAGATATGCTGTTTTGGGGAAGCAACTCAGATAGACATCATCCTAGGCAGTGGTGGGAATCAAATAATTTAACAACCGGTTCTGTGGGTGTGGCTAGGTGAGTGTGGCTAGGTGGTCATGTGACTGGGTGGGCGTGGCCAACCTGATATCACTCATGGCAAGGTGGGGCAACACCTTGCTGTGAGTGATGTCATTGACCATGCCCACTCAGTCACATGACCAATGCTGCAGAGACAGGGCGATTTCCTACCTTCCCCTCCTCCGCCCTTTGGCTGACAAAATAAAAGTCCATCTAAAGAGTATTGCCTGCCTGCTGAATACTGGCAAAAGGAGGATGGGGGGGGAAAGAGAAGGTCCCATAGAAACACCCCATTTTCCACGCCACACTGGATCGGTATGGGGAGATGGGGGGGAATAAAAATTCTACTCCATCCAAAATATATTTTTTTTTGTTTACATTTCTATCCCGCCCTTCTCCGAAGACTCAGGGCGGCTTACAGTGTATAAGGCAATAGTCTCATTCTATTTGTATATTTACAAAGTCAACTTATTGCCCCCCCAACAATCTGGGTCCTCATTTTACCTACCTTATAAAGGATGGAAGGCTGAGTCAACCTTGGACCTGGTGGGGCTTGAACCTGCAGTAATTGCAGGCAGCTGTGTTTAATAACAGGCTTCTTACAGCCTGAGCCACACCGCGGCCTCATGATAGCGAATCTCTCTTGCAGCTCGCCGGTTCAGGCACTGGGAGCTTGGCCAATTTTCCCAAACCGGGTAGTACCGTCAGAATCGCACGACTGATCCTAGGTATGAAATAGGTATGACTTGCAAAATTATGATAAGCCAATCTCAATACAAGTAGTTTTAGGTTTTCTGTGGAGCTAAATATTTCATGTAGCTTACTTTGTGGGCCTGACATTTAGCTCTTGCACTTTTTTAAAAAAAAAAATCAAAGCTTTTTTTTCATCCCTATGAATAAAAACGTTTAGATCATACTGATCAGATTTGTTCTGTATTGACAGGCCAATGTCCCATGAGCCTAAATGAAATCTCATTGAGAAAACAATCAAGACCAGATTCTCATTGGACATAAAGAAGGGGAAATGATACCATGGTATTGCTGCATGTGCTAGGAATTACTGGAAACAAACAAACCAAAAAATCCAGAGCCTGTTTAGGGAAAAAAGACAGCTCTGTTCTTGTTTGGAGAACCCAAAAGAAGAGTCATGTATTTGTATCAACAAAATATTTTAAATGTAAGGCAAAGAAAAAGAACAAAATGTTTGCTAAAAAATTAAGATTTAACAATTCGTGTTATGAAATAAATGTTAGACAGATAATATCACTTACAGGCTGCAGTTTCAAGTTTGCAACTAGAAGAAGAAAGCCAAAATGATATGGCTGGAGAGACTAATGAAAAATTCATACATTTTTAATAATTTACACCATTGGACCACTGACCTTAAAGTCTTGGGTTAAAAATTAAGAACCTTGCGGAAATATTATTTCATACACTCAGAATGTGACCTTAAATGCATAATGTAGCCTTAACACACACAAAAACTTCACCTTTTGCAATTAGAAAGGAACAGTTTATTGTCATAAACACACATCATATGTTTATGTATTCCCCACCAAAGCTGCACAAATCAAAGAACAGGCAACTTGATAGAAAACCTAGAACACTTAACATATGAAAAAGGCAAATTCAACTGATTTTAGATTTCATTGAATACCTAAAACCAGTATTTAGTCGCTATGGGGAATAAAAATGACAGGCAGCTACATTGGTAAGGTTTCACCCTTTTCTAAATGCAAAAATAATTTTAAAATCTATAAAACAAAGAATGACAGACTTCCAAAGAGGGTTACATCAATCCAAGGGGCCTCTGGATATAAGTTTCTCAAATTCTGCAGCATTCAGGAGTATCTACTACAAGTAATCCTCGCCTTACAACCACAATTGAGCCCAAAATTTCTGTTGCTAAGCAAGACATTAAGGGAATTTTCCCCATTTTACGACTTTTCTTGATACAGTTGTTAAGTGAATCACTGCAGTTGTTAAGTTAGTAACACCGCTATTAAGTGAATCTGGCCTCCCCAACGACTTGACTTGTCAGAATGTCATAAAAGTTGATCACATGACCCCAGGACACTGCAAGCGTCATAAATATGAATATCTGAATTTTAGTCACGTGACCATGGGGGATGCTGCAATGGTAGTAAGTCACTTTTTGTGTGCTGTTTGTAACTTTGAACGGTCACTAAATGAACTGTTGTAAATCAACTGTTGTAAGTAAGTATACTCTTCTGGCGTACCAGGAATAGAGTGCACTGTTTTGTGAAGCCGGCTACAGAATTCTACTTGAAAAATACATTCTTTTTCTGTTCATCCAGATAGTTTGTAATCAGTGGGACGGAAGCTTAAGATAAGCTAAAGGCATCTACTTGTGCTTTTCATCAAACTGACGTGAGGCAGTTTCAGCCCAAATCAGTGCCTGAGAACAAAGATTGCTTGAGAAAAGCAACTAAATTGAAGTTTAATCAACCAGAAGCAAAAATGTTAATAGAACTAATAAGGACCCATACTGAAGACTGCCCTATTCCGTAAAGACCTGGGTACTCTGAATGTGCATAATATTGTTCATATTAAAAATGGACTGAATCCTGCCACTTACATTTGCAATATTTTTAATCCTACAAAGGAAGGATTTTTAAATGGGGCTTTTGCTGAGGTAAAATTAATTTTTGAAAGGAAAAGCAGCTTTCTTTAGAGGCAGTAAATCTTTTTCTTTTAGCTTTGCGAACTTATAGTGGCTCCATTTCCCATTTTCTTGCTTTTGCTACAAAAGCACCAATCACAGAACAATCAGCTGACTGTGCAACTTATGTGGACAGTTGATCGTTATTATTTTATTTTATTTATTTTTTATTTTTTTATTTATTTGTCAAACACAACAGTGTATATAAGCATGAAATAACCATACGAATTGGATACAATCAGAGGGAACATTAGGATAGGAACGGTAGGCACGGGTAGGCACGTTGGTGCTCTTATGCACACCCCTTACAGACCTCTTAGGAATGGGGTGAGGTCAATAGTAGATAGTCTTTGGTTAAAGGTTTGGGGATTTTGGGAGGAGACCACCGAGTCAGGTAGTGTATTCCAGGCATTAACAACTCTGTTACTGAAGTCATATTTTCTACAATCAAGATTGGAGTGGTTCACATTAAGTTTAAATCTATTGTGTGCTCGTGTATTGTTGCGATTGAAGCTGAAGTAGTCTTCAACAGGAAGGACATTGTAGCAGATGATTTTATGAGTTATACTCAGGTCATGCTGAAGGCGGCGTAGTTCTAAATTTTCTAAACCCAGGATTTCAAGTCTGGT
The DNA here is from genome assembly GCF_028640845.1 of Ahaetulla prasina. NCBI lineage: Eukaryota > Metazoa > Chordata > Lepidosauria > Squamata > Colubridae > Ahaetulla > Ahaetulla prasina. The sequence continues at coordinate 152,226,649 of NC_080541.1, read as the reverse complement.
GGCATAAGGTATTTTGTTGTGATCAGAGGAGTGGAGAACTCTTCTTGTAAAATATTTCTGGACACGCTCAATTGTATTAATCTCCAAAATGAGGTGTGGGTTCCAGACAGACAAGCTGTATTCGAGAATTGGTCTAGCAAAGAATTAGAAGAATAGTGATGAAAATGGAGATTGGGAAAGTAAATAGTGGTGGTTGAGAGAGACAAACTTATTAAAATAACAAGATCCCTCCTTTCTCTCAACCATAAATGTATATTAGAGGGAAACATTAGAATGTCACTAGATTAAATTGAAGATATAGCTAGACAGACTTTTTATGACCTTTGGTTCAGGTAATCCATATCTCTGTCCCTACGGAACCTGTCAATTAAATCTTGATAGCCTTCAGAATCACAATGTTATATATGTGGATCCTCTCCAAGTTTGGTTGTTTGCTGGCAGATGTTTCATTACTGTAAGAATTTCTTTTGTAACAATTGCCATATCCATACCCCTGCCAGGAGTCTTGACTAGGCAGATTTCAAAAAAGGCAACCCCTTCTTTAGAAGCCAATCAGATGTGTGCCGGGTTAGTTGTCTCATCCACAATCAGATCAAGGATGATAGGAGCTTTCTGACAGACCAGCCTGGCATTGGGTAGCAGCAACCAGAGTCCAGGGTCACTGAAGGTCCATTGAAGGCTGAGTTCAAGAAGCTGCAAGGTGAAACCAGAGGTGGTATTCAGAAGGTTCTGGCCAGTTCTGGAGAACCGGTAGCGATAATTTTGAGTAGTTCAGAGAACCGGTAAATACCACTTCTGACTGGCCCCACCCCCCATCTATTCTCTGCCTCCCGAGTCCCAGCTGATTGGGAGGAAATGGGGATTTTGCAGTAACCTTTCCCTGGAGTGGGGAGGGAATGCAGATTTTACAATATCCTTCCCCTGCCACACCTACCAAGCCATGCCACGCCCATCAAGCCACACCCACAGAACCGGTGGTAAAAAAAATTGAATCCCACCACTGGGTGAAACTATTACAAGACAATGGTCTCACAGTCTCTGAGAGTGGCACCTTCCTTGTCTCCCACCATACTTCCCCATCCCCACTACTATCATAATATTTTAGCCTACTTCCAATCTTCAAGCAGTAGGGCCCACCCCCATTTCCCAGGCCTTAGTCCTCTGACCTGTGAACCAACAACTCTTCTCAGCAGATATCCTTGGAAAGCTCCTCAACTTATAACCCTTCATTTAGTGACAGCTCAAAGTTACAACAGCACTGGGAAAAAACTTATGACCATTTTTCACACTTAACGACATTGCAGCATCCTCAGGATCACATGATCAAAATTCAGACACTTGGCAAATGGTTCATATTTATGACAGTTGCAGTGTCCTGGGGACATGTGATCCCCTTTTGTGACCTTCTGACAAAGAGAAGCCAGATTCCCTTAACAACCATCATATTCACTTAACAGCTATGGCGATTCGCTCAACAATTGTGGCAAAAAGGTCACAAAATGGGACAAAACTAGCTTAACAAGTGTCTTAGTTAGCAACAGAAATGTTGGACTCAATTGTGGTCGTAAGTCGACAATTCCCTATACTTGCTTTCACTTTTATTTTTTGCTTCATATCTTTCCATTTGCTGCTATGCCTTTTCTTGCTCCTTTTGCCAAGGATGTGCTTATAATATCCGGGTATTAGTAAGTATGTAGCAAACATTAGTTTCTGCTTCGTCTCTTTCTCACGTACCTGTCAGCATTCTTTAGTCACCCTCTGCAGTCTTGGATCCCACCTTAGCCCTGGATGGTATCATTTATACTACCCCCCCCAACCTTTTGGGCACCAGGGACCAGTTCCATGGGGAGATAGGTTTTTCCATGGACCAGAGGGGACGGGGTTTCACATGCTACCTGCATCCTGGGAATGGGGCTTTGCTTGTTTGCATGAACCGGTTGCTGGCATGCTGCAGACCGGTGTCAGTTCACAGACTAGGGGTTGGGGACCCTGATTTATACAACTTTTGAAAGTTCTTTGCTTTTCAAAAATTGGTCTCTCGTGATAAAATGTCCTTCCTCTTTCAAGGTGCAAAAAAAGACCAAGGCAAAGAAGGACGAAATGGCTGTCCCCAAAGTTGGAAGGAAAAGTATTTGATGAATAGAAATGAGGCAGAAAATCATTTATCTCATATTTGAATGCAAGCTTATCTAATTTTACTTCTTCTTCTTTTCTTTTTTTTGAACCAATACAGAAACTTCAATTATCCACTGAAATCCAGGCATCTCTAAATTTTATTATGTAAGTCACCAATTATATATCAAGTCTACACAAAAATGCATATATTCATGAACACCATGAACAAAAATGCATTATATAGAGAAAATTAACTGCAAATACAGTGCTCATCAGGCAAAATTGCAAGCAAAATGTTTAAGGAATATGCAGGAAACGTATATAATGTATGCAGGATCTGAAGGAAACACACAGGCTTAAATAAGCAGCTGTACTAAATTCTAAGCAGGAAATGATGTAACAACAAAAGAAATAAGAAGAATACAGAATGTTAGGTTTGTCAAGGAATCATGAAGCTGGAGAAAGAGTCAATAATTTAAATGAGTATTTTCTTGCATACCACAATATTCAAAATTTAGTGTGAACATTTTTCCCCTTAATAATAAATGCTGGAAGTGGGGTAGGTTGAATAGATTAATAAATTCACAAAAATTAGAAAAGCTAACAGAACTCAAAACTGGTTATTATGCCCATCCCATTTCATGAGTCCCCAAATCAGATGGATTTTTTAAAAAACAGGCAATAAGCGGAGTGATCAGAGAGATTTTAACAATTCTGTTAGGTTTTTGTTTTTTTTTAATATAAAGCTAGGCACGATTGTTTCCCATGTCAGATGCTCTATCCCAGTAGGCTTAGAAAAGACAAGCAGAAACTTCCTAGGAAGGCATCCCAGAGTTTTGCACTCCTCAGAAATACCCAGGATGTTTTCTTCATAATGTGATGAACTCCACCTTACAACATTCTGTATTCCAGTGGTCCGTGGCAGTCACCTTCTCATTGGTCCCCTTGACCCCTGCAAAGCTTTGGAATGGTTTCTTAAAGGTACAGAGGTTAATAAGCTCCTTTCTTCTGGGAGACAGGCAGTGCTCACTTTTTTTCCCATAGAGATTTCAGGAGAACAAGTGGCCAAGCTCGCTCTAAGCTTCTTTCTATTCCGTAGTAGATATGAATTTTCATTATAGTTTTATGCTATTTTACGATTTTATATCTATTTTTGTTTTTATTTGCTGTGAGCTGCCCTGGGGCACTTTTAGAACAGGAATGGCAGGAGATAAAATTTGAAATAAATGGAATAAAATCAGCACCCTGCTCCCCCGCCATCCAGTTCTCTACAGCAAACAACCCCTTTCCAAGGACATTGAGCAGCAAAAACTTACTTTAAAATAAAAGAAGTTAGAAGGCCAGCCTCCGTCTAGGAAACAGGAACAGGTGATAATGCAAGCTAATGTTTCAGTTTGCATTATCTGAGCAGTGAAATAGACCCACCAGTTACGATCCCTTGGCCAAATGTAGAATCGTGCCAAGCTCAGAATAGAAATAATCATTCCGATTTTCATTCGACAATTGCTTAGAAATGGAGCTGAGAGAAGGAATTCCACTCAGAAAAAGCTTAGTTACATCAGCCATTATGAAGCCAACCTCTACTATTCTATCCTGAGACATGGGAACCATAAACAGTGGGAACTGGGTGGCAACAAGAACTTTAGACTTGTCTTACTCTGAATAAAATCAATCATCCATCTAGTCCTGTATTGTTGATACCAATTGGTAGAGGATCGCCAATGTTTCCGACATTCTCTAGCTCAGGGCTATCAAACTTATGGTCCATGGGCTGGATGCATCATGCGCTGGCTATGCATGCCTGGTTTAGCAAAGAGGGGGGATGCTGCGAGTTTGACACCCCACTCTAGGTCTCCTTGGAATGGCCAAAGACTGAACCATGAATCAAAGACCTAAAAGAATGCACTTCATCAGCAAGTATGACACCAGTAAGGATAAGATAGGAGCTCCTTAGCCTGGTGGTTATATTGTCATGGTTGTAATCCTGCATCAGTCTAGCTAGGTAGGCCAGATCAGGAAACCAACTCTTTAAGGAGGCTAAAACTACTTTTTATTGAGATTGGCTACAACAGAATCTAGCAAGTCTGGTTGTGTTGTACCTCAGCCCTACCCTACGCCTTATACCCCTGTGAATCAGGAAGGCATCTGCCTGAGCTGCCTCAAAATATTACCTCATAACTTGGACTTTAAAAAAATATTTCATCCCCTTTGCCTAGATAATGCATCGTGTATATTTCCATCAATGTCATCTGCTTTACTCTTTCTATCCTGCATAGATCTCCTGTATTGCATTGATACCAATTAATTCACTGGACTGGATCAGTGGTGGAATCCAAATTTTTTTACTACCAGTTCTGTGGGCATAGCTTGGTGGGCGTGGTGTGGCTGGCTGGGTGTGGCAGGGGAAGGATACTGCAAAATCTCCATTCCCTCCCCACTCCTGAGGGAATGATATGGCAAAATCTACATTCCCACCCCACTCCTGACGGAAGGATACTGCAAAATCTCCATTCCCACCTCACTCCTGAGGGAAGGATACTGCAAAATCTCCATTCCCACCCCACTCCTGAGGGAAGAATACTGCAAATCTCTATTCCCTTCCCACTCCTGAGGGAAGGATACTGCAAAATCTCCATTCCCACCTCACTCCTGAGGGAAGGATACTGCAAAATCTCCATTCCCACCCCACTCCTGAGGGAAGAATACTGCAAATCTCTATTCCCTTCCCACTCCTGAGGGAAGGATACTGCAAAATCTCCATTCCCACCTCACTCCTGAGGGAAGGATACTGCAAAATCTCCATTAACTCCACACTCCTGAGGGAAGGATACTGCAAAATCTCCATTCCCACCCCATTCTGGGACCAGCCAGAGGTGATATTTGCCAGTTCTCCAAACTATTCAAAATTTCCGCTACCGGTTCTCCAGAACCTGTTGGATTTCACCCCTGAACTGGATTAAACTCAAGCCATATACCCAAGTATTTATGCAAACTGTACTGCAAATGAAAGGACTTTTTTCCTAATATTTTTTGCCTCAATTTTCCCCTAAGAATGTCTTCCTTTTTTTCACAGAGGATCATTCAATCATTGAATTTCTCATTTCAAGTGTTTAAAGTGTACGATCCAGACACAACTAATTCAAAGGAAACTAGGGCATGAATACACTTACAGAACCTATTTTTGGTATTATAAAGTTAAGTATATAATTAAACTATTTAGATTTGATTAAATTTTATTTTTTTTTTTGTTTACATTTATACCCCGCCCTTCTCCGAAGACTCAGGGCGGCTTACAATGTATAGGGCAATAGTCTCATTCTATTTGTATATATTTACAAAGTCAACTTATTGCCCCCCCAACAATCTGGGTCCTCATTTTACCTACCTTATAAAGGATGGAAGGCTGAGTCAACCTTGGGCCGGGCTCGAACCTGCAGTAATTGCAGGCTTTGTGTTCTTAATAACAGGCCTTACCAGGCAGAGCTAAACCGGCCCTTCAGGTAGTCTTTAACTTATAAGCAACTGTGTAAAGTTATAACATTGCAGAAAGTTCCATTTAGCAACCGTGTAACGTTACAACAGTGAAAAGGGTCCTTGCACTTATGAGCATTGAAACACTCCCAGGGTCAAGTGATCAAATTTAGGCATTTATCAACCAGCCTATATTTATGGAGGCTGCAAAATCCTGGGATCACATTAGACCTTGCCAGATGCAGCCATTTGCAATCTATCTTCCAACAAACAAAGTGATTGGGGAAATTAAATGTTACCATACATAAAGGGAGATCAGATCCCTCAGCCATGTTCTCTTCTGGGATTATTCCTCGTTCCATAAATGTCCTTCTTTTGAAACTACCAAAGAGAGGTTTTTACTTAGCTGCTGTTCTTGAGGAGCAGAACTATGAATATCAAAGGAGAACTACAGGAACACCTTCTACAGGCTCTGAGTGCAATATACCTGCTGTCTTAGGTAGGTGAAAGACTTAACTTTTGATCCTTTTGGTCAAGAAAGAACAAAGCTAAGGAATATATGTATATATTTGCCATGGGGAGAATGTGCCTTTGTGAGGGAACAAAACATGTGAACAAAATTAAGTATAGCACAGTATGCATTAAATTAAACCAATGCTTTTGGGGCAGGGTTGCATTAAACTGAGCTCCTGAAAGAGAATTTTATAAATTTATAAATTTTAAGTGATGTTAAAAACAAGAGGTGTATGCAGACCGCAAGACTGAAGTAGATCCAGAGTTTCAGATGTCGCCCACTTTGTTCCAGACCAAACTACAAAACGTTTGATCCATTCAGATGCCCAAACATGAAACTTCGATGATCTCATTGTCTAACACTGAAAAACTACAAGCAATGATAACTTTTGCTTGTTTGTCCATCAAAGAAGGACAAAACTTGTAGGTAAAATAGATCTTTATGATGAAACCAAGTCTGTCTAATGTCATTTAAATTGATTCAGGCAGTCTCTGAGCTGTGTTTCTTTACTATTTTTTTTTAAATGTACTTTTATTAGCTGGGGAACAACATTTGATGAAAATTGCAGTGACAGTAGCCCCTACAGTGTAAAATACTCATGCCAAATTTCAGACAAGTTTCAAATTTTATGTGCAAAGGAATGTTCGTAATAGATTATGATGCCTTGTAAAATTCTTCTCCAGCTTGCTCTTCTCTAGATATTCTGAGACTGTATTTCCTCAAATTCCCAATCATCCTAGCCAAATTGGTTAGAAACTCTGGGAGTTGCATTCTCAACTAATGCTGTAGCTAACATTTCATCTACTTCAATTTCACCCTGTTCATAAAGGAGGCAGGGCAAATTTGGAATGAATGGAGATTGGTGACACATAACTAATTGGTTGGTTGTATAGTCAGTTAGATGAGTTTATCAAACTATCAAATGTTAGTATTAAAGGTATTGTTGCAGGATGTAACCCGTTCTAAGTATAGAAGTCTTTTTCAACAGACTGTTGATGACTTTATCAATGCAGATGGTGATCAAGGGGTGTTCCAAAGATTTTGGCACCCAAGATGCCTATTACTATTAGTATTACTTTTGCTTTCTTTTGCCAAAGTCATTTTGCTTCTCTTTGCATGTCATTTTGTGATTTTTTCCCCCTGTTCTTTTTCTTCTGTTCTGCTATCTCCAGTCATTGCCACTATCTAGACTTTTTTTGTGTGTTTTTTATCAACAATAAGAAAATTTCGGGCATTATGTGGCTGATACTGTTTGAATTCTAAAGTCCAAGAAAAAATTTAGCTTCTTCATTTTCTATTATTTTGCCTATTTTGTGGTCCTGCCAGTCCTTGATTGCAAGCTAATGGTATTTCTTGCAGATATACTGGACTTAGGCCAGGACCCCCGACCTCTGGTTTCTTTGGTTGCCTGGTATGGAGTCCTTGGCCCATATCGACTTTTTAACATCAAGGTCCATATGACTTTTAACATCAAGGCCTACTGGACTGGCTCAAAGGAGAGTGGCTGGTTTCATTTGGACCTGGGACAAGTGGTGGCCGTTTGGGTTTGGTGGTAGAGTAACGGCCCCACGGAGTCCTGGAAGTCCACGGTCTATCTTGCCAGCCGGGGAGCCTCGTTCTGCTGTAGTGACATCTTGACCGGCTTGGATGGGCTGCTAACCGTACTTTTTGTTATGCGGATATTTTCAACTGCGGACCTTCTTGCCCTGCGAGATTCCCCTCTCTCTCAGGTTTGGCCCTCCACACTATCGAGGGCCCATCTTGAGGACGGGTTTTGGAACCCCGAGAGTTGGTATGCTAAATCTAGGAGGCTTAGGGGATTTTTAACAAACTGTTTTAATCGTTTTTTAAGGGGGAGTTTTAATGGGAATTTTAAGGGGGGGAGGGAAATTGATGGGTCTGGGGTGGGGGAGATGGGTGGGGGGGAAAACCCGTCAGGGTGGGTGCTAAGTCCAACATGTGTTCATGGCAGTAATTTAACAGGTCCAAAGGTGGCAGGGGAGGGTTTCGTTCCAGTTTATCAGGGTCGAGTTATCAATACGGTAAGTGGGAGATATGACGGAATGGGGGGGCCACATCAGGTTTTGGGGGTACGCCCTCGCTGTCTAAGAGTGATTGCGTGCTCCAGCCCCCCAGGATTTTCCCGTTCCCCGAGTGGCCAGAGTACTCGGGACTTGGACCTTCGGCTGATGTTATGTAATGCAAGGTCCGTGGTTAACAAAGCCCCCCTGATTTCAGATCTAATTCAGGAAGGGACCACAGACGTTATGGGCATTATGGAAACCTGGTTGGGCACCGAAGGGGGGTACCCCTAGTGGAGATGTGCCCACCAGATTTCGGAGCATTCCATCAGCCAAGGGCCCAGGGTAGGGGTGGTGGGGTGGCGGTTATCATTAAGGAGAGTCATGAGCCGAGGGAGACCACTGTGCCTCAGATAGCTGGGTGTGAGTCCCTCTACGTGAAGTGGGGTCGTAGGACTCAGGTGGGCTTGCTGATCACGTACCTGGCTCCTTGCTGCGTGACAACAGCCCTGCCCAAGCTGTTGGAGTTGCTGGCCAGGTTGGCAGTTGAAACCCCTAGACTGTTGGTCATGGGGGATTTCAATCTGCCATCAACTGGCGCGGTATCCTCGGCGGCTCGGGAGTTCATGGCTTCCATGACGGCCATGGACCTGATTCAATTAGTTGACGGCCCTACCCACGTCGGGGGAGGCACCCTAGATTTGATTTTTATCTCTGGCCAGTGGTTGAATGATTTGATTTTAAATGATTTAGTTGTCGAACCTTTCTCCTTCGTCTGGACTTTCTGACCGCTACCCACCACCGCAGGGAGACGGAACCAATGCGTTGGTGCCTGATGGACCCAGAGAGGTTCCTGATGGAGCTTGGGCCATTTCCCGAGAATCTGGCCCATGACACGACTGAAGAACTAGTCGCGGCCTGGGAACAGGCCGCAGCTGGAGCTTTGGACCGTGTTGTGCCTTTGCGGCCTCTGACCCGGCGTCAGTCTCAACCAGCTCCTTGGTTCTCTGAGGAGCTGAGGGAGATGAAACGCCGGAGAAGATGCCTAGAGAGTGCCTGGAGATCCAGCCATTCTGAGGCTGACCGGACACTAGTTAGGTCCTATAGCAGGACCTACCTAGTGGCACTGAGGGATGCGAAACGTTCTTACATTTCCTCCCTCATTGCATCGGCAGATAACCGCCCGGCCACCCTGTTTCGGGTGACCCGCTCTCTCCTTCAACAGAAGGGGCGGGAGGACCCATTACAAGGGCATGCCGAGGAGTTTAACGGTTATCTATATGATAAAATTGTTCAGCTTCGGGACAGATTGGATCAAAATTGGGTAGATCCAGGCAAGAGTTCCGAGACCCGTCTTGTTGAGGTTGTTTGGGATAATTTTGACCCTGTGACTCCCGAGGACATGGACAGGTTGCTGGGTAGGTGGAATGCCACCACATGTTTACTGGATCCGTGCCCCTCCTGGTTGGTGCTGGCTACGCAGGAGGTGACACGAGGCTGGCTCCGGGGGATTACAAATGCTTCTTTGTGGGAGGGGGTCTTTCCCGCTGCCTTGAAAGAGGCGGTGGTGAGACCTCTCCTCAAGAAGCCTTCCCTGGACCCAGCTGTTTTAGGAAATTACCACCCAGTCTCCAATCTTCGCTTCACGGCGAAGGTTGTAGAGAGTGCGGTGGCATGTCAGCTACCCCAGTACCTGGATGAAACTGTCTATCTAGACCCGTTCCAGTCCGGCTTTCGGCCCAGATACAGTACGGAGACAGCTTTGGTCGCGTTGGTGGATGACCTCTGGAGGGCCAGGGATAAGGGTTATTCCTCTGCCCTGGTCCTATTAGACCTCTCAGCGGCTTTTGATACCATCGACCATGGTATCCTGCTGCGCCGGTTGGAGGGGTTGGGAGTGGGAGGCACCATTTATCGGTGGTTCTCCTCCTACCTCCTACCTCCTAACGCAGATGGTGTTGACAGGGGGGCAGAGATCGACTCCGAGGTGCCTCGTGTGGGGTGCCGCAGGGATCGATTCTCTCACCCCTCCTGTTCAACATCTATATGAAGCCGCTGGGTGAGATCATCAGTGGTTTTGGGGTGAGATACCAACTGTACGCTGATGACACACAGCTATACTTTTCCACCCCAGGCTACTCCAGCGAAGCTATCGAAGTACTGTCCCGGTGTTTGGAAGCCGTACGGGTCTGGATGGGGAAGAACAGGCTCAAGCTTAATCCCTCCAAGACGGAGTGGCTGTGGATGCCGGCACCCCGGTACAGTCAGCTGCAGATGCGGCTGTCTGTTGGGGGCGAGTCGTTGGCCCCGATGGAAAGGGTGCACAACTTGGGCGTGCTCCTGGATGGGTGGTTGTCCTTTGAAGAGCATTTGACGACCGTCTCCAGGAGAGCTTTCTATCAGGTTCGCCTGATCCGCCAGTTGCGTCCCTTCCTGGATCGGGATGCCCTATGCACGGTCACTCATGCTCTCGTTACTTCTCACTTGGACTACTGCAATGCTCTCTACATGGGGCTCCCCTTGAAGAGCACTCAGAGACTCCAGCTAGTCCAGAATGCGGCTGCACGGGTTATTGAGGGAGCGGTTCGGAGCTCCCATGTAACACCTATCCTGCGCAGACTGCACTGCGCAGACTACCTGTTGTCTTCCGGGTGCGCTTCAAGGTATTGGTTACCACCTTCAAAGCGCTCCATGGCTTAGGACCGGGATACTTACAGGACCATCTACTGACGTCTTCTATCTCCCAGCGACCGGTGCGTTCCCAGAGAACTCCTTAGGGTGCCGTCAGCCAAACAATGTCGACTGGCGGCCCCCAGGGGGAGGGCCTTCTCTGTGGGGGCTCCTACCCTGTGGAACGAGCTTCCCCCGGACTTCGACAATTGCCTGACCTTAGGACCTTTCGCCGCGAACTTAAAACCTATTTATTTAGTATTGCTGGATTGGCTTGATTTTTAAAATTTTAATTTGATTTAATGGGTTTTAAATTTCTGTAATTTTATATGGTGTAATTGTATTTTAAATTTTTGGCCAATTGAATAAGTTTTTTAAGGGTTGTTCTTAATATTGTATGTGTTTGTTTTTGTATTTTATTTGGTTGTTCACCGCCCTGAGTCCTTCGGGAGAAGGGCGGTATACAAATTAAAATATTATTATTATTGTTGTTGTTGTTGTTGTTGTTGTTGTTGTTGTTATTATTATTATTATTATTATTATTATTATTATTATTATTATTATTATTATTATTATTATTATTATTATTATACCATTGTACCATTGTACCATTGTTGCTACTTTGTCATGCCATTGTTTGTAATCAGTGATGGGCTGTATGCTAAAATAAAGCCAGGTCATGATACACACTTGAAAGTAAATCAGAAAGACTGTAATTGTGGAATCTGTCTGGCAAGAACAAAGAATGCTAATTTACAGGAAATATGCATGTGTAAATCTTGTAACAATTCTGGATAGTTAGAAAGCTGATAAAAGTAACAAGAGTTAGACAACTTACTGACCTCATCAAAAAATTAGGAATACAGATGGCCTGCAGCCAATTAAATGTGTATTAGATAACTCCTGGGGCATTCATTAGTCAAGGCTTAGGAAAAGGGACAGCTAGAGACCAATAAAACAAATTGTAGAATTATTACTAAATTGTTTATTAGATGATATTTCTTATTATCTCACCTTGTCCCACCTTCTCTTTTAGTGAAAACGTATAAAGCTTTCTTAATCCTTTGTTCTTGGTTCTTGGCATTTTGGCCAGGAGCCCTTTTCCTTGGAGTACTGCAAAAAAAAGCAATCAGAAAACTTGCACCTCCTGTCTGGCGTCCATCATTGGCTTCAGCACCAGGCTCGGACCCGAACTGGGGACAACAATCAGTCTGTGTGAACTTCATGCAGCAGCAAATTAGGTGGTCCACTGTTTCTACAGCTTCTTTTCAGAGACAGTGTTATTATTATTAAGATTTCAACCCTTCCACACGACAACAGCACAAAGGCGCCAGTGCTTTTAGTTTCTGATCACCTAATCACACAACACTGTATAATCAAGCAATCATTGTCAGATTAAACAAGATAGCAGAAAAGGTTCCTTGTGCTTGAGGACTCTTCAATAAGTCCAGTTCTGTGTGCTTTAAAAGCTACAACTTAATTATTGTGGTTGAATTCTGAACACTCCTCAGAGCACATAGGTTAAGCAAGTCAGACAATGAAAGTATAGAGAAACACGAAATGTCTTTGTTTTCAGAACAGTGAAAAGTAAGGCTGTTCTGTCTCCTTCCACACTTTGGACCCAAGAGCTGGCCTTCAGCCAGTGGATTCACGGCTCTTATCAGTCCTGGCAGAGAAATCGCAGCTGCCTGCCAAAGTTCAAACAAATGACTCACGTAGCAAGACTTTCAGCTCTTTTTGAAACGGTTCAGCTAAACTTTTGCTTCCCGTGGAGTGAGAGCAGTCCCAAAGTTCCTTATATATCCTGTGGGGTGGGGCTCCTGCCCCACCGTTCCCTTTGATGACGCCGCCTCTTTAATCTTCTGAAGCGCGGGTCAATCCAAGCTTGATTATTATTATTATCAGCTGGGTCTGAAGGTGTAGCCTGGGGAAGGGAGGAATCAGGAGATGACGGCCTCATTACGTCCTCCGACTGGCCTGGTTCTGGCTCCTGGAGCTGGGCCAAAGGAATTGGTGCTCCCGAGGTAAGCCTTACCGGCCCTTCCCCCTCACTCTCAGAGTCACTTTCAGGCATGGGGCCAGGTTCGGGGGCTGGAGTCACAACAAAGGCCTCCTACAGAGGTAGAATTGGAGGCAGGATAGGGGAAAAAAGATTGTGTCAGGGTCCAATTGAGTTAGAAGTATTTAGCATATGTTATGATTTAATTTGACTTTTAAATGGGTAATTCATGTCTTACTATCCAAATGCCCAGTGTATTACAAACTTTTATTTACTTTCTTCCATGTCAATAACTGCCACGTACATGGAAAATTAGAATAAAATGGCTGTGACCCACCATAAAAGGAAAGGTGGGGACAGAACTACAGTACATTTCTATCCTGAACAATAATTCTTTGTTTCAAGAGATGAGGACAAATTTTGTCCTTAGTCCAACAATTTTCAAAAAAATATCTCAATAAACCTGACTCCACTGAAACTAACAGCTTTTTAAAGAGAACAACTATGAAAAAGGGAAGAGAATATGATGATTCTTTGCATTTTCTCCCTTTTCAAAAATTCTTGAAAAGATATTGGACAATGTAGAAATCCTGGACCGACTAAGAGAATTATCTAGGCTGAATACAAAAGGGTAGTAGCTAAATGCTTGTCACTGTGATTGACAGGACAGCAGAGAAAGGGACTCACTGTGTGTCATATTCCCTATATCTGGTTTGCCTGGGATGCACAAATTATGTATGCAACAAACAGCAGCATTTTTAATCAGAACGAATGTAGAGAATGTTCTCATATAATATCAGTACATTAAGCTGTTGTTTCATATATGTTTCTCCTTTTATTTCATACAAACAGGAATGTCTTACTCCATGGTAAAAATTTCTAGGCTGAAAACCCTGGATTTAATCTGAATTGAATTGAACTGAATTGAGTTCAGTTCAGTTCAGTTCAGTTTAAATGAGTTGATTGAACATCTTGCCTTCAGAAATCATGGGCGCTCCATCACTGGAGGTTTTTAAGAAGAGATTAGACAGTCATTTGTCTGAAATAATATAGGTTCTCCTGCTTAAGAAGGGGGCTAGACTAGAAGGCCGTCAAGGTCCCTTACATTTCTATTCTATTCTATTCTATTCTGGTGCCCCACTTGTCCCCAATCACATTATTTGATACTCCTATGTTGGTGGTTGCTGTTTATACAATCAACTTTAGTTTTCAGCAGAACTAAGAATCATTTAGATATGCTGGCTGCCAAAGAAATCAGCATTATGGAAGTAATTTTTTCAAAAGCGCCCGATCCTGAATGCTGTGGGAAAGTGGCCAGTGTCCTGGCAAGATCAGTTACCATGTCCCTGCCAAAAATGAAAATGTGTTTTATATTATCAGACAGACAGCTATTGGATTTCTGGTCCAGGAGAGCATTTCAGTAAGATCTTTTCTAATCTCGTTAAGTGATGCCTCAGCGGTCTCCTGCTTTTGAAACAACTTCTAAATGACAACACAAAGAGAACAGGAGGGGGGAGTCTAAGAAAGCTCTTAGTTGATTAAGGGAGAAAAATATGTGCTTTCTTTCAGAAAAAGAAGAGGAACAAACAATTCAGGACCATTTGCAAAAATTAAAATTGAAAAACTTCATAACTTCCAAGAAAGCTAAAACAAAGTAGTGCTTGAGTCTTAAACTAATCCATTCTGGATTTGTTTCTTTGTCAATGCATTAAATATGAGGGTTTTGTGGTGCTTCAGATTTGGAGACAGAAAGGTCTTTTGGAGAGTGTAAGGATGTGCCTATCGCATATATCTGCAATTTCTTAAAAGAAAGGTGCCATTTCCGGAAGTGGTGCAGCAGTGAGCCACATGATCCTTGGCACAGACTTAGCTTAAGGACAGGTGCTATGTGAGTGCCACTGGCATTTTGTGAAGCATCTTCTGATTTTTGAATTTGAAGCACTCCATAACTCTTTAAGAGCTTTGAAGACCTGGCTTTTTTCCCAGGCTTTGGGCTGGAAGAAAGAAAGGAGGGCACCTGAATGTTATGAAGTGAATATGGATGAGGTTGTCGGTTCTCCAACATTTTAGCCATTTTTACTATTATTTTAATTAACATACTGTTTAAAATTATATGTCACTCAAGTCATAGGGAGTTGGGTGTCTTACAAATTTAAATTATAAATGGATGGATGGAGATAAAAAATGATTAACCCTGTTTCAATATTGATGTGGTCTAGGAACTAAACTGGGGGATTGCCCAGCTATGCAACATTTATTCAGCTGTCCCAGAAGACCCTTGGTTACTGGTGAGGGATGGCTGGTTTCCATGTTCCTCTTTCTAGTATGAAAGTATTGATGGTTTCCCATCTAGAGATGTTGGTATAAAGTGATTAGGGTACGACAATGGGCTATAAAATGGTGCATGATCAAAATTCTCTTCTTCTGTCTCATTACCATTTCTTCTCACGATACAATAATTTATATCATTATTATAGGATACTATATAATCCCTTCCACCATTATCCCTTCCTTTTGAGAAAACTAACACCAGTTCCCTCACTGATCCACAAGATATACAAGAGCAACAAAAAAGGGGGGGTAGGGGTGAAACAACTGTGAGATTAGTTGTCCCAGAATCAGAAGTTAAAAAAAAATCAGACTGTTATTTAAAAAAAGAACAGATGGAAACTATAGGTCCTTCCCAGAGAAAAACATCTTCTAGCCCTTTACTTAGAGTGGGCAGGAGAAAAAAAATACAAGATACCGATTATTATAACTAGGACTTATATTTGACACTCAGCACTTGCTGCAATTGATTTGTAATGGCTTCTTCACTTTTCCTCAATAAATTACACTTCAGAAGTTCTTGGACTCTTGTGTATTTGTCCCATTAGTTTCTGCCCAGCCATCTGAGAAGAAACCTAAAGCAACAAGGAGGAATGGAGATTATACGGTATGGAAAGGGGGGAGCAATGAACAAGAACATCCTACATTATGGCACTAAGTCTTCACTATGTCACAATCTACTGCCCACAGGAGATACAAGAGTGTATACTATGGATTAGGGTTTATGCTGCATCTTTTCTCTTTCTGTCATTCTGCTTGCTTTTTGTTAAATGAGATTATTAATCTCAAATCACTTCCTGCTGCCTATGTTCTCAGACATGTAAATATGGGGCATTTGTTTATAAACTCTCTTCCTGATAGGAAGTAGTAAATTAGGTGTTACTCTTTGCCTATGCCTGCAATGTATTTCCTGAAATAATCTCCTTTCTGACTTGACTCTTCCCCCAAGCATTGAGTAGAATGGGGTTGGGATGGGGTGTCAACAGTATGAATAGAATCATAGAATCGGAAGGGACTTCAGAGGTCTTCTAATCCAACCCCTTGCTCAAGACAGGAGAGTTTATACTATCTTGATCAAATGGAAGTCCAATCTACTTTTTGAAAATCTCCAGTGATGGAGCACCAACAATTCCAACAAGCAAACTATTCCATTGATTAATTTTTCTCACTGTTAGAAAATTTCTCCTTGTTTCTAGGTTAGATCTCTTTTTAACAAGCTTCCATCCATTACTTCTTGTCCTGCCCTCTGATGCTTTGGAGAATAAGTCAATTTCTTCTTCCCTGTGACAGCTATTCAAGTACTGAAAGACAGTTATCATGCACCCCCTAATCCTTTCTGCGCCAACTCAGAAAGCTCAACCTGCCCAAGGAGCTGCTGATCCAGTTCTACAGAGGAATTATTGAGTCTGTCATCTGCACCTCTATAACTGTCTGGTTTGGTTCTGCACCCCAACAAGATAGACACAAACTTCAGAGAAGAATTAGAACTGCAGAAAAAACAATTGCTACCAACCAACCTGCCTTCCATTGAGGACCTGCATACTGCATAGGTCAAAAAGGGGGCTGAGAAAATATTTACAGACCCCTCACATCCTGGACATAAACTGTTTCAACTCCTACCCTCAAAACGACGCTATAGAGCACTACACACCAGAACAACTAGACACAAGAACAGTTTCTTCCTGAATGCCATCACTCTGCTAAACAAATAATTTCCTCAAGACTGTCAAACTATTTACTAAATCTGCACTACTATTAATCTTCTCATCCTTCCCATCACCCATCTCCTTCCACTTATGACTGTATCACTGTAACTTTGTTGCTTGTATCCTTACGATTTATATTGATGTTGATTGTTTCCTGATTGCTTATTTGTAGCCTGTGATTATCATTAAGTGTTGTATCATTAAGTGTTAAATTTGTACCCTATGACTCAACCCACCCCCACATATTCAAAGGGGGGGGTGGAGCTTATATTATGACATGCCTTGCACTTTTCACACACATATCTGGATATTATTGTATAGATATTGTAAATTTATAATGCGGATTCAGTAAAATCTTCATAAATTGAATCTCTTTAAGCTAAGCAGAATCACATCAGATACCTGAACAATTAGCACAGGGCCCCCCCATGGCTTTGTGTTCTCTCCACTTCTCTTCTCTCTGTATACCAATCACTGTCTCTCTAACAATCCATCTGTTAAACTACTGAAGTTCGCAGATGACACAACAGTGATCGGTCTCATTCAAGACAATGATGAATCCCATACAGACGGGAGGTTGAATAACTAGCCTTGTGGTGCGACCAGAACAATCTGGAACTGAACACACTCAAAACCGTAGAAATGGTGGTAGACTTTAGGAGAAACCCTTCCATACTTCCACCTCTTACAATACTAGACAACACAGTATCAACAGTAGAGACCTTCAAATTTCTAGGTTCTACCATATCGCAAGATCTAAAATGGACTGCTAATATCAAAAACATCATCAAAAAAGCACAACAAAGAATGTTCTTTCTGTGCCAACTCAGAAAGCTCAAACTGCCCAAGGAGCTGCTGATACAGTTCTACAGAGGAATTATTGAGTCTGTCATCTGCACCTCTATAACTGTCTGGTTTGGCTCTGCAACCAAACAAAACAGACACAGACTTCAACAGATAATTAGAATTGCAGAAAAAACAATTGCTATCAACCTGTCTTCCCTTGAGGACCTGTATAATGTAAGGGGCGTGCATAAGAGCACAAGTGTGCCTACTGTTTCTGTCCTAATGTTCCCTTTCATTATATCCATAATATAGTTATTACATACTTATGCTTATATATATGCTTATATATCGTATAGTTATTTCATGCTTATGCTTATATATACTGTTGTGACAAATAAATAAATAAAAATAAATACATAAAATAATGTACAGTTCAAAAAGAGGGCTGAGAAAATATTTACAGACCCCTCACATCCTGGACATAAACTATTTCAACTCCTACCCTCAAAACGATGCTACAGAGCACTGCACACCAGAACAACTAGACATAAGAACAGTTTCTTCCCGAATGCCATCACTCTGCTAAACAAATAATTTCCTCAACACTGTCAAATTATTTACTAAATCTGCAATACTATTAATCTTCTCAGTGTTCCCATCACCCTTCTCCTTCCACTTATGACTGTATGATTGTAACTTTGTTGCTTGTATTCTTACGATTTATATTAATATTGATTGTTTCCTGATTGCTTATTTGTATCCTATGACTCTTATTAAGTGTTGTACCTTATGATTCTTGATGAATGTATCTTTTCTTTTATGTACGCTGAGAGCATATGCACCAAGACAAATTCCTTGTGTGTCCAATCACACTTGGCCAATAAAAATTCTATTCTATTCTATTCTATTCTCAGCGTTCCCATCACCCATCTCCTTCCACTTATGACTGTATGATTGTAACTTTGTTGCTTGTATTCTTACGATTTATATTAATATTGATTGTTTCCTGATTGCTTATTTGTATCCTATGACTCTTATTAAGTGTTGTACCTTATGATTCTTGATGAATGTATCTTTTCTTTTATGTACACTGGGAGCATATGCACCAAGACAAATCACACTTGGCCAATAAAAAATTCTATTCTGTTCTATTCGATTCGATTCTTTAGTTTAATAAAAGCTAACAAGCTCAACATTGCAGCACATCTCTGTGACAGCAGTATTTATGAGACCTGGCACATCCTATATATTTTGGAGAACTTGGCTCCCCCTGGCTACCTAAATAACATGAAACTTTCACCAGAATTTGCTAGATGTTCTTCAAGATCTTTAGCTCTCCAAATAATATTTGCATCCTGCTGCTTGAAGGAAAGGACTTCCCCTGTTTCCCCGATGTGGCAGTTTATGAAACATGTTGAGCCACAAAACCAGCAGATATTTGTGTCAGCTGTATAGAGGGAGCTCGGAGGGACAGGAATGAATAGGTGGCATTGTTTGATATTACAAGAGCGGGGTCAGTTCAAGCAGCTGTTTATAACATCTCATGCCATCCAGACTGATTACTCACTGGGGTAATCCTTTGCTTTTAATCAGGCTATATCTCTTTAAATAGACATGAAATTACTCACTAAGTTTTTGAACATAGGAGCAAATGGCTAAATAAAAGAGCAGCATGACTTCCAGTGTGGCCTTTTAAGAGGTCCACTATCAAAGGGCTTTTGGGAGATTAATGGGATTAGGAATAAAGGCCCATCTGGCAGATAGTTATGTAAGCAAGCTTTGGGCCTTATCAATCTGTGCAGCCCCTGAATCAAGTGGGATATTTCTGAGTACCAATCTGAATGAAATGCACACGAAGCTGCATGGAGTTAAAGCTATTTTCCCCTACTCAATAAAGATTGAGGCATTTTCTTCGTCAGTCAAAAGAGCACAGCGATGGCTAGAAAGCGAGTGGGGGACTGACCAAGAATTTCTGAGAATTCAATATGTGCATATGCATAGCCTAGGGAGCTGATTGTGTGTCATCACCAGAATTTAAGAAGCGAGGTCACCGACAGCTTTGACTTAGAGAACTAGGAGGATCATGACCAAATACAAAGAGGCAAGATGAAAGACGAGATTGTAATTCACATTATATTTGCAGTAATGTGCGCAAATGGCTTTGCCTGTCCATTAATCCTCTGAAAGCTTTCACAGTCAAGCAAAAAAAAAAAATGATGCTGGACTTTGGCACTCCAAGCACATGTATTTCTGACCATTCATGGCAACAGTTCTGAGTTTGCAATAAAGGGCATTCCAAGCAAAAGGTGTAGCATTTGTGGATCAGGCTTTGCCAGGAAGAAGACAGGTGGCAGGAATGACTTTAGGCACCACCACCAAGCTGTGGCTTTATGAAAACCCTCCTAAGGAAGCCAACAAGCACCTGCCCCCATACATCACCTGGGATCTTGCAGTTTGCAGTGTCTGGTTACGGGTGACTTACTCGGTACCGATAATTCCTGTCCCAGAGCTTCATCGTTTTTACAGAGATCTTGTTGTTGTGACTAAATGGAGGCTGAAATTCATCCAATGCAAAAACCTCGCTTTGTTTTTTCCTTGCAGTTCAAGGTAACTCAAAGGGAGTTACTCATTAAAGTGTTAGCATGGGTGATAATGGCAACACTGAAATATTTTGTGTGTCTCCACTGTGTGTACGTGTGTTGTGTCTGAAAGTGTTTGTCTAGTAGAGGACAGACTAAATAGTAAGAAAAATGTGTGTTCTAGTGCTCAGGGATAGAAATCTTAAGAAACTTGAATTCTGCAGCTTATATAGATTATTCAAGTTAAGACACACACATATATATGGTTATTCAGCAGTTGTGTCTGTTTGCAAACTTCCTTCGGCTTCCACTAATTGTTGGAGACTATGAGTCACGGGAGGCCCCGACTCTTCCCCGTTGCCACCAGAATCCTCTTTTTAATAAATTTCTAACCTTGCAGATGTTGTCAAGCCTTGCCACATAGTTCCCAGCACATTTTTGAGACCCTGAGGATTAGAAGTCTGATTTTAACCAAATGAAGCAGAGAATTCTGTATATGATATGTTTGTTCAGCATCTGATGATTTAAAACTGCACACTGCCTTTCCAAACAGAGCTTTCCCCCACAGAGTTTGTAGGGTGTAATTTTGACTTGCCTGAAAGCTCTTCTGCAAAGCAGCCTCTAAGCTGTTTGTTTCCCAAGCTGAACCCTGATGGAAATAATGAAATTGCCATCCCAATTTAAATCTGCTCTTCCACTTTGGCAGTGATGACAGTCAGGTATTCTGTCCAGACATCGGACTCCCCCTCCCATAGCCCCAATCAGTAGATTTTCCTGCCTTTTTCTTGTTCCTATTCGAGCTAACACCGCATGAACCCTCCGTGTTCTGTTCCGCGGGTAGTTTTTTGAAGACGTGCATTTTCCATTTACCAAACTTTTCCATAAATCACCTTCTGTTTTAAACAAAGTTTCCCTGGTCTTGTGGGAAACTTTAGAACATTTCCTTCTTGTCCTTTTGGGCTATCCCTTGTGTTGCAAGAAAGGCTGGCCATATGGGCAGATGTTTTGTCAGTTTCTCTATTATGTTTCTTTGCTCTGCTGTTTTACCGTAACGTTTTTTTACACTAGTTCACTAATGAAAGAGGGGGGAGGGTTACTCCTCCATTTTTTTACCATTTTGTCCTTTCATTGGTTGATCAGCATAAAAGAATGTGGACAAGATGCAGGAGATCTGTGGTCTCTTCCCATAATCCTAAAAGCTTTAACCAAAAACTTTCTACTATTGACCTCACCCCATTCCTAAGAGGACCATAAGGGGCGTGCATAAGCGCACAAACGTGCCTACCGTTCCTGTCCTATTTTTCTTTTCTTCTTCCTATATATATGCTTATACCTCCTTATATTTACTCATATAAGTGCTTATATACTATATAATCTTTTTGTATGATACCTACATATATTGTTCTGACAAAATAAATAAATGACCAGATTGAGCCTGGTCATCAAATGTATCGTGAGTCCCTGCACTCCCGCAAGAGATCTGAGTCCAGCCTACCTTGAATGTCTCTCTTATCTTCCGCTCATTTCCCTTGACTGCCACTTGATCAGATTCTTGTAGAGAGCTTAAGCTTGTAATAAATCTTTATGCTCACTTGAACTGCCTGAATCTCTTAACTTCCCCCACACTTGACATAATAATCTTGATTGATGAATTCAAGAGCCAACCCAGGCTTGGGAAAGGGGAAATGCTGAGAAAGAAAATCACCATCACATCACCTTGATCCTGTTTGGTCTAAGAGTGGGTAGAGAAAAACTCTAGCAGGCTTCCAAGCTTCTGTAACTACACCTGGTGGTGTCTATTTCCTGATCTGGCCTCCCTCCATCGATCTTGAAAGTCTGGCAGTGTTGAATTCATTGTTGGAATGTATTTCTATGCAACAACTGTAATAGTATTCAACCAGTAGATAGCAGTATTTACAAGTTTGGATCTGTAGTATATACTCTATGCTCTTTTGTTCGGAGTAGAGTTTCCTGTTTCCTATTATGGTTAACTATTTGAGCAGTAAAGCACATGGTGACTGTACTCTGTTTGTTCTATAGTGCTTTATATAAACAGAATTTCTAATAGGCAGAGTTTGAGGGGCAAAATGCTCTCCTGTAAAAAAAAAATAGTTGGGCCCTGCTTGCACTGGGAAGCACAAGATGTGTGAATGAGCCTTTCTCACTGAAGCGGCCAGCCGCACCTTTGAGGTAAACAGGACTTGAGATATTGTCATCAATCAAGTCCCTTCATAGCTGTCATATTTGTTTTGCCTCATGAAACTCAACCAGTCTCAATAATTAATACAAGATTGCAACAATTCATTTCAAGTTCCCTCTCAGAGCACTAGTGATTTTGATCATTTTTAGAGACTGTATCACACAGTCACTGTAAAATTAAAACAGCAGAAGCACAGATTATACAGCATCTTTAGCTTCTTAAGAAACATGGGGAAAGCTATAACAACAAATAAATTTACCTACTTTTTTTTCTTCTTCTTTAAAGGTTAATTAGATGACTGCTATCATAACAGGATAAGAAATCATCAATATCTTCTTACTTTTAGCAATCATAGACCTGCAAACCAGCTCCGCTTCTAGGAATAATAATGCTACAATTAATATTTCTAAGGACAGCACTCCTAGAAAGGATTTTATAGACAACAATTTCTTCACATAAAATATAGACACAAAGAAAGATCCACCAGCTCTCTCTTTAAAAAAAAAAGCATAAGAAGGACTGCATTGTTTCAGCTTATAGGAGATGATGTAGTATTTTGGAATAAAGAATAGTAAGCTGCAGAGACTGGGAATGCTGAGAGACCACCCAGAGAATTTTAAGGCAGGTTAGTTGTTGCCAAAATTGGATTTTGCAATTTGTCACCATTCAAGTGCTATTATATTAGCAACAACTATACTTTGACATGAAATTATTTTCTGAGTTATATGAAGGGGAAAGGAAAAATTGGAATTTGGAATCTATACAGTAGATTGTTTTGTGCCTGCCTTTTGCTTGGGTATTTTTGTGTTTTCTTTTGTTTTGTTTCAAGTATTGTTGGGTACACTTACAAAAAGTGCATGTCTCTGTTTCCATTTCTTTCTCTAAATTTCTTTCTCATTGCGGACCCGTATACTGCACGAGTCAAAAAGAGGGCTGTGAAAATATTTACAGACCCCTCACTTCCTGGACATAAACTGTTTCAACTCCTACCCTCAAAACGACACTACAGAGCACTGCACACCAGAACAACTAGACACAAGAACAGTTTTTTCCCGAAGGCCATCACTCTGCTAAACAAATAATTCCCTCAACACTGTCAAACTATTTACTAAATCTGCACTACTATTAATCTTCTCATCATTCCCATCACTCATTTCCTTTCACTTATGGCTTTATGACTGTAACTTTGTTGCTTGTATCCTTATGATTTATACTGATATTGTTTCCTGATTGCTTATTTGTAGTCTATGACTATCATTAAGTGTTGTAAATGTTGTATCTCGATAAAGGTATCTTTTCTTTTATGTACACTGAGAGCATATGACCCAAGACAAATTCCTTGTATGTCCAATCACACTTGGCCAATAAAAAATTCTATTCTATTCTAAATATTGTCACTTTACTTAATCAGCTCAAGGCATATCAACTCAAGACATCACGCAACCTGGGATAAAGCATAAGCTGAGGTCTCCATCATCCCATGAGCCAAAGTAGACTTAGGTTAGCAGATGAAAACTATTTTTACTATACAGTTGAACCAAGTTTGCCTTCTGAATTTCTGAGTACAGTTTGGCACACCAAGTACAAGGCAGGTAATGAGGGTGCCAAAATTGATGAGTTGGGTAGTTTTTAATTTTGGAGAATTTGGGGAAATGTCTTGGGGGCTGGTGGGTGCAAAGGGGCCAGTCTTGGCTTAATAATGATAAGGATTACCCTGAATAGTTAATTTTCTTTCTAGAAGTCTGGAACTTCACAAGTAACAAAGAAATCTATATGGAACTCCGTACAATTACAAGATAACATGATAACTAGCAGTAGTAGCTAATCTTACAGAATAATATCTGTGTTGAGCAGTGGTGGGATTCAAATAATTTAACAACCGGTTCTCCACCCTAATGATTTCTTCCAACAACCAGTTCAGCCAAACTGCTGAGAAAGTTAACAACTGGTTCTCCCAAAGTGATGTGAACTGGCTGAATCCTACCACTGGTGTTAAGATATTACAAGTAAGTTAATTCTCCTTGAATCTCTGTTTCCCTAAAGTTAGTTTTTCTTCTTTTCACATTCCTTCTAAATAAACTCATAAATCTAGCAGCCTAGGTAAGGTCAATCAGGTATAATACTAACAGCAAGACAAAAGTACAGGTAGTCCTCGACTTACAACAGTTCATTTAGTGATAGTACTGAAAAAGTGACCTATGACCATTTTTCATAGCTACAACCTTTGCAGCATCCCCATGATCATGTGATCAAAACTCAGATGCTTGGCAACTGGTTCATACTTATGACTATTGCTGTGTCCCGGGGTCATGTGATCACCTTTTGCAACCTTTTGACATGCAAAGTCAACGGGGAAGCCAGATTCACTTAACAATCGGGTTACTAACTTATCGACTGCAGTGATTCACTTAACAACTGTGGCAAGAAAGGCTGTAAAATGGGGCAAAACTCACTTCACAAATGTCTCACTCAAATTTTGGGCTCAATTGTGGTTGTACGTCAAGGACTTGCTGTACTTTGTCGGCAAAAGATTAGCTTATGAAATACAATTTGTGGCAGCAGGTTTTTCTGGAACGCTGACAGTTTGCTGATGATTTACAAAGCTGGAGCCTCACCACTATTTACAACTATTTGTGGGAAGGCCTTGAAAGGCGGGCCTAAAGGACCCTGGCTAGAGAATAGTCAGATAAGAGAGGGTACAGACTGTTGTGGTCCGCCAGCAGCCCGCGGACCTGGCAAGGGAGTCAGACAGTGAGGAGGCTGGGGAGGACAATGGGCCAGTCCTGGAGACAGGGGAAGGCCTGGACAAGGAGTCTGCATCGGAGGCAGAGATGGGGCCAGGGCCATCTAGGATCGATGCGTGGACTCTGGAGCCTCCAGCAGACAGGCAGAGGAACAGGAGGAGCCTGTTCCTAGTGCACGCATGCGAAGAGCTGCCAGAAGGCAAGAGCAATTGAAGAAAAAAGGACAACTTGGGAGTAAGGCCAGAAGATGATTGGCCACTCCCATAAGGCTTAAAAGAGCAGCAACGAGCCGTCGGGTTCGTTGTAGAAAAGCAATGTTGATTTCCATGCTTCTTGTCAGCGTTTAGTAATCACTTCTTGGGCCTTGGTCACAACACAGTCCTCAGCTGGATAGTGGGTGGAGCAAGAGGCTCAGAAAGGACCCTGCCTAGTTTCTCAGGCTGTAAATAAGACAGTGGGAGATTGGTACTTTCAGACTTGAAATGTAGCTTTACCATACTGTAAAATAAGCTTATCTGATTGTGCTTCCTGCCTGGTCTTCTTGGCAAGGCTGACATCAATCTTGCCAGTCTCAAAGTACAAATAGTCTGCCATCTCCT
Source organism: Ahaetulla prasina (assembly GCF_028640845.1). Classification (NCBI taxonomy): domain Eukaryota; kingdom Metazoa; phylum Chordata; class Lepidosauria; order Squamata; family Colubridae; genus Ahaetulla; species Ahaetulla prasina. The sequence continues at coordinate 152,200,917 of NC_080541.1, read as the reverse complement.
TTACAAGAAATTAGGGAGGGCCCCTTCTGAGCCCCTTGTCCCATCCACTGTCTAGCAGTGGGCTATGCTCTCTCTTATCTCACCATTCCCTAGGCAACATCTTTTTGCCCCGTCTCCCAAGATCTTTTTCCACATTCCATTAACATTGGAAAAGGCTCAAAGTGTATGTACTGTTCCTGTGTAGCAGGCAGCTATCTATCCAGTTTTATTTGGATTAATTACAAGACATGCAATACTTAGAAGAACTGATGTTTATGGGGAAATAAGGCTTATTTGTTTACAATCTAATGTGAGCAGAGTCTAAATTGTGCCTGGAATGCAAAGTAAAAAAAAAAGATAGAACCCCATTAGTGGGAATAAGAAACTCTAGGAAAGTAATGTGAAGCCCTAACATTCTGAAAAATAAACACATGACTTCCTTGTTCCCTATTTATTTTCTCTATCAAGGCATACATACAGTCCTCTAATTAATAAAAACAAAAGCAGATGTGTCAGCTTTCATCCTAAACCAATTAGCTTTCGAGTCCAGATCACTTTCTTAAAAGGGTTGTGGTTGCTGATCTCCCATGGTTACGTCTCAGGAAGTTCTTGTATTGCTTAAAAGCAGACTATGATATGTTGGGGACTGAAAGTATAGCAACTTTCCAAACTAGTGGATATCACAGTATGGGAAAGACAGTCAAAAGACCCAGAATTTAAGAGGAGTATATAAAATGGTAAATAAAAGTTATGTATCTTGTGAAACAAAAATAGAAAAGTTTTCTGCCCCCACATATGCACAGATGCAAATGACTTTCTTCTAACTTCTTCAAAATTCATGTGATCAGGTGAAATCGAGAGCAGAAGCAGAGGTGGGTGTCAGCAGGTTCTGAAGAACCAGTAGTGGAAATTTTGAGTAGTTCGGAGAACCGGTAGTAAAAATTCTGACTGGCCCCGCCCCCATCTATTCTGTCTTCTAAGTCCCAGCTGATTGGGAGGAAATGGGGATTTTGCAATAACCTTCCCCTGGAGTAGGGAGGGAATGGAGATTTTACAGTATCCTTCCCCTGCCACGCCCACCAAGCCACACCCACAGAACTGTTAGTAACGTTTTTGGAAACCCACCACTGAGCAGAAGACCTGAGATCAGCAAGCAAAGTATTTCATACTGTGCTTAACACTGTTATGGAATTTCCACCTACAAATTAGCAGCACAAGTCTCATATGTCTACTCAAAAGAAAATCTCATTGACTATACAGAGGTTTCTTGTCAGATTTTTTTATTATTATTATTTGCATTTATATCCCGCCCTTCTCCGAAGACTCAGGGCGGCTTACACTATGTTAGCAATAGTCTTCATTCTATTTGTATATTTATATACAAAGTCAACTTATTGCCCCCAACAATCTGGGTCCTCATTTTACCTACCTTATAAAGGATGGAAGGCTGAGTCAACCTTGGGCCTGGTGGGACTAGAACCTGCAGTAATTGCAAGCAGCTGTGTTAATAACAGACTGTCTTAGCCACAGAGGCCCCTAGTTATTAAGACTCAGTCTAGATCAGGGGTCCCCAAACTTTTTGGCTCCATGGACTGGCAGCAGTGACAGTGGCTGTGGGGAGGGGAGGATTTCGCACATGCAACCTAGATCCTGCGCATACACAAATGAGGCTTCGCGCACTTGCCTGCTGCTTGCATGGCCTGGTTCCCAAAGGGCTGTGGTTTCAGTATTGTTTCATGACCCAGGAGTTGCGGATCCCTGGTCTAGATGGCTTTAGGAAGGAAAATTGGCAAATGTGAATTGGTGTTAGCCAGCAAGGCCATATTACTTCTACGAATACCCATTATAGGGCCAAGAATAGAAATCATAACACTTTTTGGACTTCTAAAGGCAGTTGGGTGACCACGGTGGCAGATAAGAACCACTCATTTGATCAATAAGATTCTTCTTATAACTAACCAGGTTTTTTTCTTGTGAATTCAAGCTTCGATGTTACTAAAGATACGTGACACAGAGTCACAGTAAGTGGGCGCCATGTTGATTTGAAATTAAAATCACTGTCTTCTTGAATCATCAATATTCCTGTTACAGGGATATGAATTCTTTCTAAGCTAAAGGCAATCGGTATCTTTTCAAAATGAAATCAATGGCAGCAGCGGGGGGGGGGGGAGAAAGAGATAAAGGACTCATGTTACCTGAAGTAAATCCATTGATAGATTTGGATGATGGAGAGGTGTCTATGTTTGTATGCATGTTTGCATTGTTGTTTTTGTTTTTTGTTTCAGCAAAACACATAAAAGGTATCTTAAACAAGAGCGTAATGAATGAAAAGATAGCATGGATTAAAAATGCTAAAAGACTAATATGTGAGCCATAAAGCATACATCAGCAGCAGCTATAAACCTAACTAATAATTGCAGCACATCCATCAAACCCAGAAGTAAAAATAATAAGCTGTACAAGACAGAGAACAGTATCTCCCTGTGTACAGTTGGAAATGGCTGCAAACACTTAAGTTTCTACAATGAGCTTAGATTGCTCTCTCTTGGTGAAAACACAGTACTGATCCAGCCGATATCTAATGGAATGCTAACCTTTTGTTTCTTTTTATTCACTCTCTGCCAACTCACCTAGCATTTATAGTTTAATAGAGGGATGGCAGTTCCCATTCCAAACCGTAAGCTTTCCTTCGCCTCATTCTTTCCGTTTCTAAACTTTTAAAATCTGAAGTCTTTTTTCTTTGTTTTGTTCTTTGCAAAATAAATTTTTTTTAAAAAAAATTGGCTAGTTCATTTTAGTTTTAGGAAGACAGCCAAGATTGTTCTCTTTCTTCCTCTCATATACAAACATGCATGCATACACACGCCGCGGCCAGAAATGCACAAACACTGGCAGAACAGCTCAGACAAATGGACGCCTCCTCTATTATAAAATTTACTGTATTGTTTCATCCCTTTATCTTTTCGTCCCCTCTTCTTGTCCTCTTTCCCCTAAATATATGCATATATATTGACTTTTTGAGGGGAGGGAAGAGGGAAGAGACGGAGGAGGGAGGGAGGGAGAGAGAGAGGGAGAGAAGAGAAGAGAAGAGAAGAGAAGAGAAGAGAAGAGAAGAGAAGAGAAGAGAGGAGAGGAGAGGAGAGGAGAGGAGAGGAGAGGAGAGGAGAGAAGAGAAGAGAAGAGAAGAGAAGAGAAGAGAAGAGAAGAGAAGAGAAGAGAAGAGAAGAGAAGAACTTGCATGAAAGAAAATACTGTGTGCTCTATAAACAAGAACAATTTGGCCAAGGCAAAATGTGCCACTTAAATCAAACTGTTCCAAATACCATACACTGTAAATTATAAGGTGTTTCTCAGCACGATGGCTGAGTATAGATGTATAAACTCGCTCCAAGACCTTGCTTTTCCCGAGCCTCAGTTTTGGGGGGTTACCATGGGGTTCTTTCCTGGCTATTGCCAGCTGTTTAAGCATGCTGCCCCTGCTTCTGCTGTCAATATAAAACTATACCATAATTCTCCTTGTTCTGTTAGTCTGTATCATTTCCGAACTATACCCTAGCGTGGCTGAAATTCATAGTGAGCTAAATGACCTTCAGCCTGTCCCTACAGTTCACTAAATAACTTCTGAGGAAATAATGAGTTCACACAATTTTGGAGTTACTGAAATAACGGAGATCAAGGCATTTCCTCTGTGCAATTGATAGACGTACTCAAAATGCCTGAGATAATAAGAGCAAGAGATTCTACCTAGCTGCCTAAAGCATACCTGTACTGCAAATATATATTAGGCTGGTATCAATTTAACCAGTATGATTGCTCCCCCCTCCCCTGAATCTTGGAAATTGTGAGAAGTCTCTGCAAGAGCTCCTTAGCTCCTTGATCATACAACAGCAGGTTCTCAGGTACCCTGCAGTGAGAGAATGACTATTAAACCAGTTTAGGTCTGCAGTTAAGATATGCCTTAAAGGCAAAGCACGGAAGGCTCATCCACTTTATGGCAGCAATATCTCAAAATATGCAAATTTGAAATGGTCTATGAAATAACACAACCTTAAATCCTCAACTATCAAATTATAGGTTATTGCTGGCACTCAGAGACATAAAAAAGGCAGATAGCTTCAAGGCAATCCCTCAGGCCTAGAGTTATATCTGAAGCAGAATGAGGTTACTAACATGCTGAGTTGCTAGCATGAGATATACCATGTGGGAGATTTACGCTTTTGAATGTTCCTTTATACTACCTTTTTTTTTTTTAAATCATGCCTATAGAACCAAAAGACACAAGGCTTACTTAGAGACTTCTCTGCATTACCTTTTCTGTTTGAGGTTGGTTGATGTCTGGCTTGGTTTGGTTGGCACAGTAGAACAGTAAAAAATGAGATCTTTTTCCCCCACTTGCTGAATGGAAATTTCATTTTAAAGGACTCGTTTACCTTTACCTTTAGAAGTAGAGGATCAAATTTCTGTCTGGATGTTCCCCCACATAATTAATAAGTGTGTTGCATCCAAAATAGCCCGGACAAAGTCTAAAATCTACATCTCCTCAATCATATAAACACACACACACACCCAAATTGGAATTTTGGCTTAAAAAAAAAATTAGTCTTACCAAATGTTGACTGCAAAACCCAAGCAACCATTAAATGTTAGCAGACCCACAAAGAAAACTAATTCTTCCCTTCCTCCCATCCAGTGAGCATCCAGTCTTTTTCAGATTAGATCTGTTAAACCTACCGTTCAATTAGTGTCTCATGCGATGATGGGAGAAAAGTCAGAAACATAAAAAAGGCAGACAAATGATGTTTCCATCAGAGGATGGAGATGAACAAGAGCAAACTTTATAAAATCCAGACTGTCCCGCATCATTCCATGGCTGGCCTAATCTTGCAACCCACATGTTGAAGCCAAATAAGTCCCAATATGATATGGGGGGAATAGACTAATGGCTCTATGTATGATTCCTTGAGCTACTGAATGAAAGATAGGATATAAATAAAAGTTTAATGCAGCTGTACTGTCAGTCCTTTAAGGTAGTTCAGTTCTGGGAACCAAATTTATGAATGCTAATACTATTCTTACTGTAAGGTTAGAGTAACGGAATCTTGAAGGACTGAACGTGCTTTTCCTTTACATTTACAAGAATTAGGAAGGTCTTTCTCAAATCACATTCCAGCTTTGGATTCAGATTTCTCTTATCTGACTTTTGCCTTCTATGTGACTCTTCTTCCTGTTCCTCAAGGTTATTCTCACAGCTTATTATGCATACCATCTGGGACAATTTGACCACTGAAAGGGCCTCTGGTGGCTCAACAGGTTAATGCAGCCTGTTATTAACAGCAACTGCTTGCAATATTGCAGGTTCTAGTCCCACCAGGCTCAAGGTTGACTCAGCCTTCCATCCTATATAAGGTAGGTAAAATGAGGACCCAGATTGTTGGGGGGCAATAAGTTGACTTTGTATATAAATATACAAATAGAATGAAGACTATTGCCTGATATAGTGTAAGCCGCCTTGAGTCTTCGGAGAAGGGCAGGATATAAATGTAAATAAAAAATAAAAAATAAAATAAAAATCCAACAGATCTGGAGAGTACCAATTTGGAGGAGATTTGCTCAATGAACACAGACGCCATAAGGCAATGAAATCCCTGGGATGGGGAGAGATCAAAGGGGTTGGAGTGATGAAATCGGAATGGGAATATTGCAACGTAATCACAGTCCCTTTGGCACATGTGTCATGACAGCATTTTATTTTGTACATTTCTCAAGTCCTCAAATATATCTGAATGAGTCAGAGCTTTGGCGGAACATTACTTTCATCATAATCCTAAAGTCCATCTAGGAAACATACTTATTTAAATATACTTACATTTCATTTCAGCAATCAGGTTTTTCCAACATATCAATCTCCAGATGTTTAGGGTGGTTATATTTCTCAGTTTTCTTGGCTGGGCACATCTGGAGCCTAATGCATCTCTGAAAACAAGCTGCATGGGTGAAACACAGTTGGATCCCAAGCACTTGTATGGTTGAGCACGAGTTCAGTAGGCCTATCGCAAAACCAGGGTGACTTCTTGTGGCTCAGCTGGAGAAGCTGCCTTCACAATTCTCCATTGCCCCAATATCTGCCTCTTCTACTGCTTAGTATTCTAAAGACACCCTGTGCCCCGGGACTCACTTGAAGTTGTTATGCCTCAATGTGATGATCCTGGTGCTTGAAATTTTAAAATGAATTAATTATTATGTATAAATTATGGAGAGAGAGAAAGAGAGAGAGAGAGATTAATTGAGCCATATTTCAGTCAAATGATTGTCGCAGAAGCCATGAATGCTGACAGCATTGTGGGATAATTTATAAACAGCACAAGACCTCTGGGGCAGGAATACAGCCATTTTAATTAATTGTTCCATGTTTTTCTTAACAGACAGTGGAAAGGAATCAAAACAAGGGTGCATTATTTTTTTTTGGACCAAAGGATGTTATATATGTGGTAATAATAGAAACAGCTGGAGCTGTTTCATTCAAATGTCAGAATGAAAAGCTAGGGAGAGAGAGAGAGAGAAACAGAGAGAGATGACAACTGATGCAAGAAGATTAAGGTTTTAATGTTATTGACAGAGAAGAAGAAATATGGTAATATAAGTAACACAGGGGGAAATCATTTCCACACAAGAATAATCAATGAGCAAATTATCTTCTCTATAGGTCAGTGGAAAAGAAATATATGTCAAACCTTTTTAAAAATACAGCATTGAGTCAAAGTTGCATGTGTATTTTAAAATGCAAGAAGGGGCGTTTAAAACACAATGCAGACACCAAAATCAATGCATAAATTCCTGTTTAACCCCAAATGTGAATTATCTTCAGTGGGGCAGTTGCTTGCGCTAATCCAAAATGTAGGCCAAATAAAGAATTATTAAAATAACTGCACTTATAGCTAGGACATGGGCCAGAGTCCAAAAAACCATGAAATGAAGACAAAAAAATGTAGAAGCACTGCAGACTTTGTTTGAGCTGTTTATTCGTTTCTGAAACAGATACCTCAGGAAAATGCCACATGATAAATAGCTGTGAATGAAAGACGCATTTACGAATATGACGTGGGGTCATATGTTCAAAATTCAAAATTCAAAATTCCACTGGGCCAGTGGATTGTGCTTTGGATCTCAGCCAGATATATTGTTGTTGTTTTTTAACATTAATTCACTCATTCAACATCAACATTCAATCCATTGGCTTTCTTCCACGACATTTGGATAAAATATTCCCACATAATCTGTGATTGACTGAGCGAAACAGCCACATGGCTATGATAGGAAGTTACTTAACCTCCTGGATAGTTGGAAGTGGGTTCCTTCTTTCTTCTCTCCGTCCCTTTCCACTTTGGGGGGGGGTGTTTATTTGTTTGTTTGTTTGACTGGAACTGCAAAATGGAGAGAGGGAGGCATTGTCAAAGGCTTGTCAAGCTTTCAGCTTGAAAAAGGGGTGCAACTATACAAATCTGAAAGACAATAAGACCTGACAGTAAAAGATGAATGCCTTCATATTTCAAATTAAGCCCTCCTGTGGCTTCTTCTTGTTAACAGAATCAGCTGAGCAGAATAAATAAATTGGAGTCCCAGCATATCAGATCTGCGGGCCTTTACACAAATAAATTGGCATTAAACAGCCAGAATTCCTATTCTGTAAATGAGCAGAGTATCGGATTAGGTAGGGCTGCTTCCTAGCAGGAAACAAAACTAAGCATATATGTGATTGAGCCTTCATTCAGGTCCTGAGGTAATGTTTTGTGATTAAAGGTTAAATCCTTACTTTCCAAGCTTAGTGTGAATCCCTGCTCTTCCTATTCTTCTTTTAAATGGATTTTGGCAAGACTTGAAGACAATGCACACCGCACACATTTTGCATACTTATTCTAAAATCATGAAAATTTGGATCTGTAACCAGGAATCTCACTATTCAGAAAGGCTCAGCTCACAGGATTCCGTGATATTTTCTTAGATTCCAAAGTAGGTTTTATTGCTTATAATGGGTTCAGTCTAAAAAATTTCAACTTATGTATCTATTGGGAATACCAATGTTAGGTCATTGGTACAGAGATTAGATGATTTAATGGTTGGTAAATTGCAAGCAAATTTCCAGAATGAAGAGATAAAAAAAGTAAAGACCTTGGAGTTTTCATATCAAATGATTTAAGTGCCAAATCCCACTGCAACTACATCGCAAAAAAGGCTTTAAGAGTTGTAAACCTAATCTTGCGTAGCTTCTTCTCCAGAAAGAAAAACTACACTACTAACCAGAGCATATAAAACATTTGCTAGACCAATTCTGGAATACAGCTCACCTGTCTGGAACCCACACCTCATTTCAGACATTAATACAATTGAACGTGTCCAGAAATATTTTACAAGAAGAGTTCTCCACTCCTCAGAATACAACAAAATATCTTATGCCACCAGACTTGAAATCCTGGGTTTAGAAAACTTAGAACTCCGCCATCTTCGACATGACTTGAGTGTAACTCATAGAATCATCTATTACAATGTCCTTCCTGTTGAAGACTACTTCAGCTTCAATTGCAACAATACACGAGCACACAATACATTTAAGCTTAATGTTAACCACTCCAATCTTGATTGCAGAAAATATGACTTCAGTAACAGAGTTGTTATACTTGGAATACACTGCCAGACTCTGTGGTCTCTTCCCAAAATCCCCAAAGCTTTAACCAAAAACTGTCTACTATTGACCTCACCCCATTCCTAAGAGGTCTGTAAGGGGTATGCATAAGAGCACAAGCGTGCCTACCATTCCTGTCCTAATGTTCTCTTTCATTATATCCAATTAATATAGTTATTACATCCTTATGCTTATATATATGCTTATATATTGTATAGTTATTTCATGCTTATGCTTATATATACTGTTGTGACAAATAAATAAATAAATAAAAAATAAAAGTAATACTTTGCTGACAGAAACAGCTGTTGATCCTGTGATCACAACTTTAAAATGGAAAATTTTCTGGATATCTGATACTAATCAGATACTCTGCATATAGAATAAGGAAGATGACCCTGATAGAAATATGTTTCATTTTGACAAAGGGAGCTGAAACATTTTTAAGCCTGGGAAACAAGATAAACTCAAAATCAAGAATTTTGGGTATCAAAAACTGGGTCCACTTTATCTGTGGATGGGCTTAACTGCAGATGATAGATAGATAGATAGATAGATAGATAGATAGATAGATAGATAGATAGATAGATAGATAGATAGATAGATAGATAGATGATAGAGAGATAAAGACAGAGATAGAGATAGAGATAGAGATTTTTCCTTCAGCATTTTTAAAGTACTCCTACACTCCATATACACTTGCAAGCCCAGCTGTGGATAGGCTGATGCTAAAACTTTTAATCAAAATACCATGAAAAATGTGTAACTGTGGATAAGCCAATCGTGAGAATTAAAATATACAAAATATACAAAAATTTCGAGGATCATCTTACCCCGTGGATAGGCTTATCCACTGGTATATACAGTAATTTTTAGAAGTGGCTCAGAGACACACTTCCCTGATTTATTGGCGATAAGAAGGAGGAAAAGTTACTGCACTATCAGACTTACAAGCTTCTGTTATTATAGCCAGTTTCAAAGTAGTTCTAATCTTTTTGTGGAGTTGATTTCCTGGTATGATCTACCTAGTGAGATAAAATCAGGTTGTTCCAAGAGTTAACTAATCTCTAGAGATTAAGATTGAAGACATGGGTTGTTCACAGCCATATGATATACAATCTGTGAGAGACAGAATAAATTAAAGGATCTAAAGACATGTCATAGAGGCAATGGGGCAGAATAATATCACTCCTTAATTTCTTTTCTTGTGCTCTTCTACGCTGCACACTGTATTACAAGTCTATAGTTCTTAGTGGTTGATAAAATGGACTCTATAATCTATTTAATAACATTTAATCAGCTTTTAGGCATGCTGTTTAGATGATGTATTGATAAAGCAAGCTTTTTATGAATAACCAAAATATAATATGGTGAACAAGCTTTTGAGTTTTCCAGAACTAGATGTTAACCAGCAGGCTAGATGAGAAGCAAAGTGGGACTAGAGAAAGAAAGAAAAAAAAATGACTTGATGTAGCTGCAATACTTTTAATCCCATTAGTTTGCAAAAACAGAAGAAAAGTGATTATGCCACAGAGTGATTAGATCAGATCGCACTCCTGTGGGAATGTCCATAATCAGTGTTTGACATTTGTTTAATCTACGTACTATAACAGACACTGACTTAATTAATTTTCATTTGCTCTCCTTTCATCTGATCAAGTCACTATTTCCTATAAATCATAAAAACCCAATGAAAGCTTTGCTTCAGACCTATATTAAGAATAAATGTTTTTTAATGGGAAACATGACATGTACTCTTTGTGTTCCATGTCAACAACACCTGTAATTTCTGACAAAGAGCTAGGGCCTTGGGGGTTATTGTACGTAGCTCTATCCCTCTATCCCTGCACTGGGAAAAATACAGATTTATGTCCTGGTATTATTTTAAATATTAGACACCATTCAAATGTTTAGATTGCATTTCTGTCTAGTACATTCCACTGAAATCAGCAAGACTCAATCAACATGCATAGAAGTGCACTATCAATAATTACTTAAAACTCTAGGACTAATCTACTCTTCAGTCAAAAGATTCATATATTCTCATTATTTTCGGCTTTCTAGTTGCCTGTAGCTGCCACCCCATTCGTGACCTAGCGTGTCTTTTCCCACTTAACAGGGAACTACATCATAACACTGATTACTTGCTTTTTTCATATGCTATTGGCACTTGTAATATTGACTGGGTTCACATTTAGGTTTTTATATCATGATTTATTGAATCCAGGTTGGAGGTCCAAATCTAAAGGTATATAGAAAGGCAGTGACTTTTCAGCATCTCATGATCTAATTACCACAAAGCAGTTATTGTAGAAAATAGATAGCTAAAGATATATATCTAATATAATATAACAACAGAGTTGGAAGGGACCTTGGAGGCCTTCTAGTCCAACCCCCTGCCCAGGCAGGAAATCCTACACCATCTCAGACAGATGGTTATCCAACATTTTCTTTAAAATTTCCAGTGTTGGAGCATTCACAACTTCTGCAGGCAAGTCGTTCCACTTATTAATTGTTCTAACTGTCAGGAAATTTCTCCTTAGTTCTAAGTTGCTTCTCTCCTTGATCAGTTTCCACCCATTGCTTCTTGTTCTACCCTCAGGTGCTTTGGAGAACAGCCCGACTCCCTCTTCTTTGTGGCAACCCCTGAGATATTGGAACACTGCTATCATGTCTCCCCTAGTCCTTCTTTTCATTAAACTAGACATACCGAGTTCCTGCAACCTTTCTTCATATGTTTTAGCCTCCAGTCCCCTAACCATCTTTGTTGCTCTTCTCCGCACTCTTTCTAGAGTCTCAGCATCTTTTTTACATCGCGGTGACCAAAACTGAATGCAGTATTCCAAGTGTAGCCTTACCAAGGCATTATAAAGTGGCACTAAAACTTTACGTGATCTTGATTCTATCCCTCTGTTTATGCAGCCCAGAACTGTGTTGGCTTTTTTGGCAGCTGCTGCACACTGCTGGCTCATATCTAAATGGTTATCCACTAGGACTCCAAAATCCCTCTCACAGGTACTACTATTGAGCAAGGTACCACATATACGGTACCTGTGCATTTTTTTTTTTTTTTGCCTAAATGTAGAACCTTACTTTTTTCACAGTTGAATTTCATTTTGTTAGATAGCAGCCAATGTTCAAGTCTGTCAAGATCTTTCTGTAACTTGAGCCTATCTTCTGGAGTGTTGGCTATTCCTGCCAGCTTGGTGTCATCTGCAAATTTAATGAGTTCCCCATCTATCCCCTCGTCCAAGTCATTGATGAAGATGTTGAAGAGTACTAGGTCTAAAACAGAGCCTTGGGGTACTCCACTGCTATCCTGTCTTTGTCTATCACTTTGATTGTTCTTTGTCTAAGTGGTTGATGATCTGATGTCCTTCCCTTTGCATTTTTTCCAGGCACATACAATACATGTAGAGCACATATTCTTTGATTCTGTTCTTGTAATATTTTTTTAATCTTTTAGTAAAAAAAAATCTCTTCAGTTATAGTGATAAAACCAGCTTCACCACTCACTGTTTAGATGAGTCTTCTACTCTCAAGAACATTCAGAAGCAGACCCAAAATGCTTCAATCTTCAATGTTTTGTGTATTTTATTTGTTTAATTTCTTTAGCTACCCATTGCAGACCAGTGAGTCTGGGTCGAGTACAATCATAAAACAATGAAAAACTTTTACAATACAGATATCAATATTACCAGGCAATGTAGCCATTCACACACTCAAGGTCCAAGGCCCAGCTACCTAGCTAGATCTTCAAGGCTTTACAAAAGGCCAACGGGTCTGGGTCATCCTAATCTCTAAAAGGAAGATGCTCCAGAGCGGGGGTCTCCAACCTTGGCAACTCTCAGATTTGTGGACTTCAATTCTCAGAATTCCTTAGCCAGCTTTGCTGGCTGAGGAACTCTGGGAGTTAAAGTCTACAAGTCTGAAAGTTGCCAAGGTTGGAGTCCCCTGCTCCAGAGGACAGGTACAGGAATGAAGATACATTCCCTAGTTTCCACCAGCTGACATTTCTTGATTGATGGGACCCATAACATGTCCAACCTACTGGATGGGCAGAAACAACTGGGAGGAGTCAGTTCCTCAGGTAACCCAGTCTCAAACCATGGAGAACGTTAAAGGTGGCGACCAGCATCTTGAATTACACCTAGAAACCCAATTACAACCAATGCAGCTCACGCAATAGAGTATTACATGTGCCGAACAACAGACAACATTTATTAACTATGTAGTTACATTCTGCACCAGCTGAAGCTTCCAAATGCTTTTCAAAGGCAACCTCATGTACAGCACCTTCTGCTGATGCAGACAAAAGGTCATCAGTGACCAGGAGCAAAGCCTCTCAGTCCAAGAATGGGCACAACTGGCACATGATCCAAAAGTGTTGGGTTCATGCACTATACTGAGTTTTGCTAGTCTGTTCAAACCAGAATGGCTGTATTTATCCAACGTAGTTATATAAATAAGTCAGATAATGCTTTAGCGCAATAGGTAAATTCGATCAATGAGTCTGAGGAATTCTGGTCAAATTGTTACACAGCTTTGTACATTCCTAATAGCAAGATCTTAGCTTCCAGCTAAACCCTGATTGCTGCTAAAGAGAACAGTCACAGATGAATAAGTATAACTTGTGTTAATTATACAGAGTGTGTCTACCTTTCTTTCATATATTTTTTTTGCTAACTCCAAAATAAAGATACAGAAGTGGACTGGGAATATCCTGCCTGGAGAGCAGAAGTTTAATTTTTCAGCTCCTTCTCTCTCTGAACCTCTCATGAGAGATTCCATTGGCAGCCATATGATCTTTTTAATACAGCTGGGATTTTATGGATGCAAAGAAAACAAGAGGAAAATGTTCTTCATAAACCTTCACTACAGGGGCCGAAACAGAAGTATTAAGCTAGTGAGCTTAATCTTTTAATTAAATGTAAGCATTAATATTCAGCCTTTGTACTCACTTTGATTTCTGTTAGCTGTCTCATATGGAGACAACTCTATTGCTGTTGACCTTGAGACTTCATTCCTGAACACACTTATGTTGAAGCAACTTTGAATGAAGTCCATGGCACTTCCTTTCGAGTTAGCATGTTGACAATCGATGTGTTATTCATTTCCAGTCTGATAGGAATTTACTGGCAATTAAAATATGATGATTCCCTTCCCCTTATCTTGTAGTTTAAATAGCAAGAAAAATCTGCACTTAGGCTATAAAAGCCCAAAAGAAAATTAGCTGAGCTTTACTCGAGATGGATGCTTTTAATTGCAGTGTCAAATTTTAAATAAGGTTCAGTGGAGTATTAAGAATCTTAAGTATTAAGACTATTTACTGGACAATCAATCTGAAAATGATCAACTTTGCATTTGTCTGATAATCTGCCCTCCCCACTCCCCACTCATCTCTATAATTTATTAAGTTTCAAGTTTATTCATTTTTACATTACATTTACCAGCTTGCAATCTATAGAATAAGAATTTACCATGATCTATGTAAGCAAATAGCCTACCTTGTCATTTGTTCCTCTGATCTATCCGTAATAGCAAATATTTCCTCCACTATAGACTGAGAAGTGACAAAACAAAACAAAATGAGGGAGGAAGAGTTCAAGCTCCCATAACTAACTTTTCTCCCCTTTTATTGGTGTGTATGTGTTTGAAGTTGTTATGCTTCTTCTTCATGGACTATCCCACCATTTTTCAGATCTGATTCTGGAGCAAATATGGAGCTTTTTTTTTTTGCGTGCTTTCAAACTGCTAGATTGGCAGAAGCTGGGACAAGTAATGGGAGCCTACCCTGTTACACAGCACTAGGGATTCGAACCAGTGAACTGCCGACCTTTCGATCGACAAGCTCAGCGTTTTACCCACTAAGCCACCACTAGATGGGAACAAAAAAAAAAAAGTAAATCCTAACTTTCCAATGTTCCCTACTGATTGTCCAAATTTCTGCAGCCCACAGCTGGTAGCTCTAGGTATGTTCAATTTCAAGAGATAGAAGGAGATGTAGACCATCTAGAGGAAAATGGTTTCTTTATCCTGTTCTAATATGATTCCATAAGTATGCAAAATCTAACAGTCTTGTTGTATATTCTTCAACAATAGGTCCTCTTTTCAGCTTAGATTAGGAGTCTCTAGATTAGGAGTCTTTGCTGGCTGAGAAACTCTGGGAGTTGAAGTCCACAAGTCTTAAAGTTATCAAGGTTGGAGACCCCTGGCTTAGATCCCTTCGGATGTAGGACCTTCAGGTTGCCGAATTGTCAGTAATGGCCATAAGAACTGAGACGTTTTAGGAGCTGGTGCGAGCTCACTTTAAAGAATGCTGGTTTGGAGCATCTTACAATAATCTAATCTTTGAATATAGTAAACAGTTTGATACTTGTGAAGTCTGATATGAATGCTGTCACATCTACATTTTCTCCACACTATGCATAACATTATCAGTCTCTGTCATCAAGTATGGCCTCTCACCAAGTATATTTCCCTCCCCCACCCCACCCCGAATAAACAAAAAACAAAAAAACCCAAAGCTCGTTACTTTACCTTTGGCTCATGGGAGAATTCCTCTAGCAAACTGATCATCATATGTGGTTTTTATTGACATTTTTTTCCCCAGCTCTGTCATTTCTTTTTCAGAGGATGTGATCAGAGGAAATATCCCAGTTGTGTCTGCATCACAGATTTATCTAAAGGCATTGCCACACTGGTCATGTTTTCACATCTCCAGAATAGATGTTTAGACAAATTATAGCACATCTATCTCAGTTTTATATCTCTGCGCTGCACATGTTTTGAAGGCAAAGGTGTTCGTACAATCTGGAGAGAACATCTTTTAGCGAAAGCTTTTAACCTGCTGGGCTACATAATTCATGCAAAACTCTTTTTTAGCTGCTCCTTTCTATTCAGGACAGAGTGCTTTTTCAGCTTTATAAAACAAGTACGTCAACAAAGTCTGGTGTGTTTAGCCCTCTTCAGATATTACACAACTGGAAAATGCTGTTCATCAACATCTGCTTTTAGCATCTGGAAAACATCTAATAAAAGGGATGAATAGAGAAAAACTATATATACAGCATGTGTGTATATGGATGTATATACATATGTATATGTATATACATGTATATTTGTATATATACAAACATACACACACATAGTGTATGTGTATAGTATGTGTGTGTGTGTGTGTGATATTATATATATATATATATATATTTGTTTTCTGAGGTTTTCACGGGTGTTTGTATATAGGTCTTTGGTTATATGATATATATATATGTAGATCTTTGGTTATTCGGGTTTTCTCCCGCGTAAAATTGGAAGTGTCTTGGCGACGTTTCGACGAAGTCTCATTCGTCATCTTCAGGCTTCAGCTTCGTGCTTCTGGGAGCAATGTGTGATTGCAGCTGCAGTCACACATTGCTCCCAGAAGCACGAAGCTGAAGCCTGAAGATGACGAATGAGACTTCGTCGAAACGTCGCCAAGACACTTCCAATTTTACGCGGGAGAAAACCCGAATAACCAAAGATCTACATATATGTATATGTATATATATATAAAAAGAAGGACCGTGATGGCTCAGTGGCTAAAACACAGCTTCTGCCAACCTAGCAGTTTGAAAGCACGTAAAAAATGCAAGCAAAAAAATAGGGACCGCCTTTGGTGGGAAGGTAACAGCGTTCCGTGCGCCTTTGGTGTTGAGTCATGCCGGCCACATTACCATGGAGACGTCTTCGGACAGTGATATATATATCTATATAATGTATTTTTTGGAGTATATGACGCACTTTTTTTCCCCAAAAAAGAGGGTGAAAATCTGGGTGCGTCTTATACTCCAAATGTAGCCCTGTCCAGCTTTTCAAACGGACGTTTCAGAGGCTGAAAAAAGCATCAGAAATGAAGCTTCAGAAAAGAAGCCCCCAAACAGAGCTTCAGAGGCTTTTTTTCTGAAGTTCTGTTTTGGAGGCTTTCAGAGGCAGAAAAAAAAGCCAAAAAAAAGCAAGGCACAGAGCTCACAACCAAGAAACCTGTTGCTAAAATTCACCTATGGAAGAGCTGATTGGGGGTATTCCAGGAAGCCAATCCACCTGCCAATCAGCTTTTTTCTTATTTTCCTCCCCAAAAACTAAGGTGCGTCTCCAAAAAATAGAGTATATCAGGGGTGAAATCCAGCAGGTTCTGACAGGTAGCAGAATTTTGAGTAGTTTGGAGAACTGACAAATGCCACCTCTGGCTGGCCCCAGAGTGGGGTGGGAATGGGGATTTTGCAGTATCCTTCCCCTGGAGTGGGGTGGGAATGGGGATTTTGCAGTATCCTTCCCCTGCCACGCCCACCAAGCCACATCATGCCCATCACGCCACACCCACAGAACCAGTAGTAAAAAAATAAAAATGTGTGTGCGTGTGTGTGTGTGTAGGTCTTGCTTGCGCAAGCAGAAAGCCGTAAGCACCAGCCTGAAGATGATGAGTGAGATCTTGTCAAAACGTCGCCAAGATACTCTCAACCTTACACGGGAAAAGACCCAAATATGCCAAGACCTACATACCTATACCTGTGAAAACCTACGAAAACAAATATATAAATAAAGGTAAAGGTTAGGGTTAGGGAGATAGATAGATAGATAGATAGATAGATAGATAGATAGATAGATAGATAGATAGATAGATAGATAGATTATAATTAAAGAAACAGAACTTCAGAATCCAAACCTTCAAGTAGCTAAACAGCCTTTTCAAGAATTGATCAAATCCTACTTTTAATGCAAAAACCTTGACAGCTGCTAGATGTCAGCAAAGGAAGACTATTTAGCCCATCTGTTTATTGCTGGATGGTCTGAATTTTTTACAGCCTAGATGTGATAGCATTTAACTTTTAAAAAACATGTATCATCAATGTGATCCATTGATACCCATAACCTGGCTCTTTCTTCCTCTGTTAATAAGTTGCATATCTTCTGGACAGCTTCCATGAAAAATGCTGCTTTATTCTGCTGGAGAAACACCTCCTCCTGCACTCCGTCATTGTTACTCCTCTACAAATCATAATCTGTACTTAATGCCAGAGGTCTGCAAAACCAGAGGTAGATTTCTGTACAATGATTTGTTTGGTTCCTTCTTCTCTTCTGTATGGATGATACAGCAATCGCTTTTCTGTACTCTGACTGGACTTTAAGCCTACAATTCAATTCAGCAAAGTAAATAAGATGATCTTAAATTACCAAAAATCAAAAGTGCTGGTATTTGCAAGAAAACCAAAGCAGGGCAGTTTGACAATAAATAGAAAATAAAACCAAACGGGTGCTTTAAAATCCTCAATGATGATTAAATTATTCCTTTACCCTTCAGGAAAGAAATTAATACCGGCAGCTGTAACATTGTTTGAAGCTAAAATCTTTGCCCAGTTTTTATAGAGAATACAAGAAGGACCTTATATGGGGGGGAAAATCATCCTTGAACAAAAATTTGAAGGCCCATAATTGTGGCTCCGAGGATGTCCCCGGTGCAGATGGAAACACAGCACATAGGGCATAATTGTGATATATATTCTAACTGAAGAAGCTCCTTCCATCAAAACTGAAGAAGCTTCTTGGATGAGAAGTGAAATGTCATCAAGCAAAAACAAAGAAAGTCCAGTTGCCTTTTGAAAAAACACCTTTGGGGCAACCATGACCTGGATGGCTGAAAATCTCCATAGATAGGATATATTCTTCTGCCATGACTTAATTTTGCTCCCTCAGTAATCAGAGATGGATGTGCTCTGAGTTAGCTATATACTTGTTTTTATCTTCCAGTTTTGACCAGATAAAGACAACAGTCCTTCAAAAGTTGAATTATATCGAATATCAAACCAACGTTAGCCTCCCTTTCCAGAACAGCAGAATCCTGATAGCAACAGCACTTGCTGATACAAGCCACGGTATCTTTCATATATCAACTTTTCCCAGATTGAGGAAGGATTTTATTTTTAAGCCAGACACAGTGGGCTTGCATCTGCGATACCACGGGGTAGGTTCACCAGAACTCCACTCACACACTTGCCCTCTCTGACCCTAGAGAAATAAAAGCCTTCCAGTACGGAAAGTACGCGCTGCAGTTTTTATAGGGATCTGTTGAAAGATTACACGCTACCCCTGCTTCCCAACCCTTCAGGAAAGACAGTGTGGTACCTCACTAATCTTCTTTCAGATTCTAACTATGCAATCATCAATTTAGGAGACAAATTCATTGGGACTGCAATGAAAATGTAGCAACAGTTAGTGCCAACCTGAGAAATTTTCCCACCTGCACTCATTTTTATTTATTTCCTTTTATTAATTTTAGCTTTCTGGCTTTATTTCTTTGATATGCTGATCTTTGATCATCATAAACCTGGTTGGATTTGAGTCTTGAGCTGCAGTTTTAATAGAAAGCTGGAATGGGCTCTGATAGGTTATGGATCCTGAAGCTCAGTAACACCTGCACAGCCAGGAATTTCTCTGCTTTATTTTACCACCACATAATGAGATTAGTATTTCCTTTGCTACCAAGAAGCAATATTGAAATGATCACTGCTTCTGGCAGGCACATGATATCGATTTCCTCTCTGCTTTTATCTTCCATCTTTTCCTAAACATTGCCAACTGTGTTAGCATTACAATGATTCTGCAGGACCTAACTATGCTTGGTTTAAGGCACGTTTCACTGCAACCATCACAACAGCTTTCAGAAGGGCGGGATATAAATGAAGAAAAAAAACAAAACCCTATCTTAACATGGCAGCCTTAAACCCATTTAACACTTCTGATGAAGCAGGATTTCATCAAGTTAAAGGTAAAGGTAAAGATTCCCTTTGCAAATATGTGCTAGTCGTTCCCGACTCTAGGGGGCAGTGCTCATCTCAGTTTCAAAGCTGAAGAGCCAGCACTGTCCGAAGACGTCTCTGTAGTCATGTGGCTGGCATGATTAAATGCCAAAGGCGCACAGAAGGCTGTTACCTTCCCACCAAAGGTGGTCCCTATTTTTCTACTTGCATTTTTTATGTGCTTTCGAACTGCTAGGTTGGCAGAAGCTGGGAAAAGTAACGGGAGCTCACCATGTTACACGGCACTAGGGATTCGAACCACTGAACTGCCGACCTTTCCATTGACAAGCTCAGCATCTTAGCCACTGAGCCACCATGTCCTGATGAATCCTGATGAAGCAGGATTTCATCAAGTTAACTACCAATAATTTTCACAGGTTCGCCAAAGCGGTTTGGAGAGCAATACTATGTAATGGCAACTTCAGAGGTGATTTGTTGCTTTCATCTTTAGAATTACCTCATACAAGCATAGATACAGGGAAGATAGCAATTTCAGCAAATGTGGCTGCAAAGATTTGCTCACAAACAAGTTGGATGCTTTGGAATGTATTTTGTGGCATGCATTCTTCACCACACGAGACCTAAGCTTCTTTAAACTGGTTGCATCCCACGCAAATGGAAGTAAACGCTCATTTTGTTAAAAAGGAAGTGTAAGGCGTGCTTCTTTGAAAAGACAAGTGGCAACATGTTCTGAGTGACATGAAATATTTGTATTAAAATGTGATCTAGGAATATGAATTGCAGACAGGAGGAAAAAATGGAGGGAGAGAGTAAAGAAGGAAGGGAGGGTCTCAACAAATAGCTGCCATATTTTATGAGAAGAATGTCTGTGATGCAACATCATCTCTAACCTAGAACATTCTCAAAATGTTGAACTATCCTTTGCCAGCTCCTGTTTGGAGAAGGTGGAAAATACAGCCAAATAAATATAGCAATAGCACTTAGAATTCTATACTGTTTCACAGCCCTGTCTAAGCAGTTTACAAAGTCAGCATATTGCCCCCTATAATCTGAGTCCTATTTTACCAACCTCAGAAGGATGGAAGACTAAATCAACCTTGAGTTAGTGAGAATCAAACTGCTGGCAGTCGGCAGAATTATTGCATTCTAACCACAACTCATAATATGAAGGGCTTCATGTCAGGAAAAGTTACCCTAGACATTTTAAACATGGAAACTGCTTTGTTTGCAGATGTTCCAATCTCATTTTTGTTCCTAATGAATGGTCTAGTTAATGACTTAAAGTAGATTAAGACTGCACTGTGGAATGATCCAAAATGTATTACAATTTGAACAGGTCTATAAATTCTTCTGAGATTATTCAACAAAGGTAAGGCCACTGTCAGGAGCCACAGGAAATAATTGGAAGTGAGGTAACAGCTGGAAATTATGAGTTATACATCAAAGATAGAAATGTATAGAATCAGATCATCGCAACAAACTTGTTGCTTAATCAAGATTCCAGCCAAAAGGAAATTTGATTAGCTTCTTCTGTCCAACAAAATTCAGCTGTCATCCTACATCATGAAATTACTTCAGTGCCAAAATGTTGGATTATGGAATGCTCTACTCTGCATAATCTATAAGATAGCCATTTACTTCCAAAACTGAATGTTTTTGGCTCTAATTATTGCAATCCATGACATCCATCAATATACTCAGTTTGATATGAAACGTGTTTCCTGTTTCCCAATAAAATATAGGCTTTAAATAATTCCTATGGTATAGGGAAATCCCTATTACTAGAAGACTTATAGCACTACAGAATGGGCTGATAGTATATTTCCAGTTTCTATTTTATCTGCCAAATTGAAAGTTGAAGTAAAAAAAATGGCTGATAACATAATCTTTCATTAAATTAAGACTTCTGGGTGTTTTCATTATGTAGAATACACAATGAAAAATATGTAAGCAGACTTTGGAAAGAGACTACCTTCTAACCAGCATGCTCAAAAAGCCATTCAATTTTATTGACTTTAATGACCTGCAGAGCTATCCTTTTATGCCCTTATAGGATTTTAGAGTAGATGTGTGTTAGTAAGAAATAGATCACATCTGCCTACGTTTAATTGGAAGGCAAGCATTTGTACCATCAAGAGCAACAACGATTTGTGCAATAGAAGGCGGCTGTGGTATGATTTTTCTGTGTTTTATTACTTTATGTATAACTGAATAATTGAAATAAGCCTTCCCCCTCTTTCTTCCTCTCTAAATCTGTCACATGCAAGAGCCTGTCAGGGTATGTGTTAATTACATATGAGGCTGATGTTTCAAGCACATTCTCATTATTTGTAACCCAGTACTGAAAGGGAAGCCTCTGGGGATTGGAAACAGAGTGGCCTTAACCACACCTTGAGCCTCCTCAGTCTCGGCAATAACCCAAAACAGGCAGACAAGGACAAGGGCTGCGTATGTTGTGTGATGCTTCATTGTAGGGAATCCTCCAATATTTGCTTGACAAGAAGAAATACAATTATTGCTTCTTCCCATCATTACCTTAATTTGGGGATGCCATATTAGAAGGTCAAGATGAAGAGAAGGTCTTTCTCACACCAATATTGGCTTGTTCCAAACTGTAGGGTCCTTGGTGTTCTCTTAGCCTGGTTGTTTGGTTGCAGATGTTTCACTATCTAAATGACATTATTAATACTTGTGCACAATAGTTTGTGCACTGATGATGTTACCTAGCCAGTAATGAAACATCTTCAGCCAAACAACCAAGTTCAGAGAGCACCATTGATTCCAGAGTTCAATTCTGTGTTACAGATATTCTCTTCTATTGCCCCAAATCCTAATGCTAGAACTAGTTGTTTCAAAGGTGCCTTCTTGACAATTGTTTGTAGGGGTAAGGAGATGGGTGCTAATAAAATGGCAGCTGTGTCTCCCTATACATTCTGGAAAAACCCACAGAAAAATCTCATGGCACCCAGAAGTAACAAGGTACAAAAAGCTCTTTCTCTCTACTGCCACCTAGCGGTTTCCAGCTTTTTTTGCAGCTCAGATCTGGAGGTCTTAGCCCAAAGCCTTTTCCTGATTTGCCACTTAAAACCCAGCTATAAATCCCAAAATTTCTTAGACCTCTTATCTTAACTTATTAGTCCATTAATAAAGAAGTAAACCAATTAAAATATTCAGAGTGTTGTGTATTCAACTGTAGGACTTTTATAGTTTGTTTACAACTGTTCCAGAATTAATACATTTATTTAGCTCTTCCTTCCTTTTAAAGGTCTCATTTGATGCCAAAATTGCTGAGCGTACATTTTAGATTCCTAAATGTTCATAATTGTTACCCAGCATTTGTCTTAAAGTTTGACAATACTGTGTATTTGAATGGGAATGTGCTATTTGATCTGTGAAAGTTTTTCTATTGTTTCCCAAGTAGGATTTGTAGGTGACATATTTAGTTGTGCATTTAATGTTGACTCTCTTCAGTTTTTCACCCTTTGCCTGTTTTTTGAGTGTAGTATATTGAATTCATCCCAAAAGAGCTTTTCTTTCTTCTTCTTCTTTAGAATTTTAACATGAAATGAGCAAACTCTCATTTTTTACTTTATGGCCATGTACTGTATATCTGAGTTACATTAGATACAAATCAACAGCAATCATATTCTTACTGAGAATAAGAATTTTATCCAGACTGGTTTGGAAAAAGGAGCCGGGCATAATTTTTCAAGTTTCCAAAAGCTTTTCAAGTGGCAAGATACTTAACCCCAGGGGAAAAATGGACAAAGACAAGGAAATACAACTGATTAAGCTGTATTTAAGCTGTATTTAAGCTGACTGCACTGCCTTTAACATGGAAAGGCTTCAAACTGAGTAGAAGACTGCCAGCATATGCTCATCTGATCCTACTCATTTTGACCTCCAAGACTTTGGCCCTCTGGGCAGCTATATAGTTTGCCCAGAGGGCCAAAGTCTTGGAGGTCAAAATCTACTCGTTTTCTAGTTTTCACATGTTCAGGCAAATGGCTGATGGAACTTTCTGCCTTCATTGTGCTATTGATCAATAATCCATCTGCCACCATCCCACTATTGTACTTGAGACTGAATGACATCCCAAATGCAGGAAGGCTCTCTCCATTTCAGTTATGACTTTGGATTTGCTCTTTTTGAGAATGCTTTTGAAGAAAAGCAGGCTAAGTTGGATTAATAAATAAAAATAAATTTATTTGGTAGCGTAACGGTTGCTTTGGCAGTGGCATATTTTTCCCCTTCCTTCGGAGAAATGAATGCTTCCCATTAAAATCCATAGAATATTGTTTATGGTCCCTGGGACCCACTGCATCACTCAGAAGTGTATCTTATTACAAATGTGTATTATATAATATTTGAAAGGGATATCATAGTATCCTAAGGATTTTAAAATGATATTTGTAATGTCAATCACATGGTAGGAAGGAAGTACAGTACTTATTCTTGGAAACTAAATTATCTTTTTTTTTTTTGCTTTCTTCTTGAAGAAAGCAAGCAGCTCAACACATATACGTGCGAACAGAGACATACACCCAAATAAAAGAGCCAATACAAATGCTCGCTGCCCATGTTTTTTATTAGTAGTAATAATATTACAACGCTCCAGCTAGAAGCTATGGATCAGAACGGATGGCTTGAATAATTTACCCAGAGGATTGACTTCACTTAACTAAGAGGTCTCAGCATGCCCTTACTGAAAAATAAAAATTGCACATTTCTTATCCTTCTCTTCAGTTAAAAATATGCCCAAAGGTACATTAGGCTTCGGCGTTTATACAAGTGTCTTTAACTGGGAAACAGAAATAACATACTTAGGAGTTTACTATCTTTATTCACCTAAGCCTTGTCATCTAATCCTAATGGCACATTGCTCCCTACAAGAGAAGGAAAACAAAACACAACAAACAAAGGCTTTACATAAATAGTTCAAATCTGAAGACATTCTGCTTATAAAATAAATTAAAATTGTAACAGGACCTGCAAGGTCAGTTTTGTTGGGCAAAGCAATCCTATACTCAGATGATGCCGAGGATGGAGTCCTGGAGATATTACACCAGTAGAATAGTCCCTGTAAAGCCATCCACTGACCTACAATGTGGAGGACTATAAATTAGGGTTAGGACATTCAAAATAGGCTGGCCACATACTCACAACCTTTTTCTTATTCTTTCCCTTCGTTTAAATCCCTTGTTTGGAGTCTGTGGGTTTTCCCTTGAGACATTAGCTTCTCTGTGGAGATGTTCTAATTCACTTGGTTATCAATGCAGTATTCCCATTAAGTGTTTTGCTGTAGAGCCTTGAAATATTCCAGGGAGGGACTGTCGACGATTGTATACTAATTCCTCCTTTTAGTAATCTGGTGACCAACCAGTCCTTCCCATTCCTTGCCTGTTTTACCTTGGATAAATGGGGAATGAACCACAGAATTATACTTTGTAGCCTGAGTTTCTTCCTCCTCTACTTCTTTGAATGAGGGACTCTGCTCTGTCATCTCCTCATCACAGAAACAAAGTTGATTGTTGACAGTCTGTTTAATGTCTCAAAGCAAAATGCCAGTTAAGATTCTGGGCAGAGAAGTGTTGTCAATCTGCTTTATATTAGAGTATTTCATAAAGGGCTGCTTCTACATAATGCTCTTCTTGTTCCCCAACGTTCAGTCTTGTGCCCTCTAAAATGTGTGCAACATGAGTTCAAATATAGACACCGCCCTAAGTTATGCACTCTTTCATCAGAACGGTGGTTAACCTATTGATTGTGCCTTTATACACGGTGATGACTTGCTATAATTGGGTTTTGAGCCGCACTATGTCCCAGATATAGACAACCCATGATGCACTCATGGGTTTCCCCTCTCCCATTAAGTTCAATGGGAGAAAACATAACAGATCTGAACCTAGAGAAAAACTGCACCTTCTGTGAGAACATGGCCACAAATTGTAGAAGTATGGGATATGACCAAGGTTGGTTCTCCTCTATTCAACTCCTCTCTCTGCTATGCTCTACCCTTTCTGTAAAGATTATCTTCATTAAGAGAACACCTCTGCCTGCAGAGAGCTCTAGTAGCACATGAGTTAATATTGCAACATAACTGGTATTTCACCAGATAGCAGGGCCTCCACTAAAGTCTATAGCCCCTCAGCTGAGAGATCTCCAGTATAGGATTGTGCCCTCTGTGCCTCTGCAGCAGAAGTATCGTTTTTAGTACAAATTTATTTAGTCATCTAGCAAATGTGGACATTCACGTACCTCTGTAAACAGTTTAATAAGGTTTATTATATTTCTGAGAAATGTTATGTGTTTACAGCAGATTTTTGAGCTACATCTTATATATGGTAATAAATATATAACAATATCTATGTTCAGTTCCATCACACAATTGTAGAGGAGAAAAATAAAGCAAATTGCCCATTAATATAACGTTCCTTTTAGTTTCATGAATGGTCATATTTAGATGTAAACAAAACCGAGCGAGTCATTCCAGATGAGCTACCCCCAAAACCAGTGGAGGATTTCATGATGAATTGCAATGGTCCTGGTAGTAAATACCTAGAAAAGGGTTTAAGAGACAAAGGCATAAGAATAAAACAGATGTCTTCAATTCAACTAAACAAGTATTCATCAATAAATAATCTATAAGGAAGGGGGACATAAACTTGTACAATTCAATCATAATATGACCAACCAAGTATCAATTTAATAGTTAGTTTTAGTTAGGTTACTTTATTGATTAGCCCTTAGGCCATATCAAAGTGCAGAGTTCCAGATACAAATTATTACTAAAATCTGATAACAACAGTTTAAAATGGAATTGGATAAAATACAATTTAAAATGAAATTGGAATAAAATACAGTTTAAAATGAAATTGGAATAAAATATAATGATTTAATATATGGATAAATAAAATATGATAAAATTATATTTTGGTATCACCTCTACAACCTACCCCAATCAGGCTTACTCAGTTAAATAATATTGCCCTTTTACATAAATTATGTACCCTGTTTCTCCCAAAATAAGACATCCCCTGATAATAAGCCCAATCGGGCTTTTGAGCGCATGGCAATAAGGCCAAGTGCTTATTTCAAGGTTCAAAAAAATATAAGACATGGTCTTATTTTCGGGGAAACACGGTACTTTGGAAATGCTTCCAAAATTGGGTAGTTTCAACATTAAATATAATATTTGAAAGTACATCAAACAATCCTAACTTCTTCTTTGAAATGAATTCAGATATATTATTTACAGATATTATCTGGAATTCATGTTTCTCCCTAGTCTCAGGCCAGAAATTATGGTTTCTGTGGAAATGCTTTAATGCTTAGCACACTATTATCATGCTTCATGCATGCAGCGTGGTACTACCAGTTACATACACACATATTGGAAACATGTAATCATAACACTTCTTTTTCTCACCCATCACATGCCTACAGAACTTTTAAGATTTAAAAGCAAGTAAAACACGAGCCATTTGAGAATAAAAGCCTTCCAAGCTATAGAATAGCTTTTCTATTCTATAGTTCTTCATATTTTCTTTAAGGACAAGTGTATTCTATGTGGCCTTTATGCTGTTTATCCCAAATTATGACAGGGTCAGTGTGAGGAAGGCCATAGAATTTAGGGGTAAATCATTTTGTGTTGCTTTGTTAATACATTATTGCCTGCATAAATTCTGACCCAAAAGCATCAATACAAAATTTTGCTGAATTAAACTAAACCATACCATTACTTAATGAAGTTGTGATATAGCTACAACCACATTAGCATGATTTTAGCAAATTGCTAATTCACCATTCATCAATGACTCTCTTGATTTATATGCTTAAATCGGTGGCAACACCAGCAGACACAGAACTTGAATAAAAACCTACAATCATTTATCATAAATTGTCTAATAATCACCCTTTAATTTACTTCTCATTCCTAACGCTCTATAATTACTTGCAGATATTAGATGCTCTAAAAATGTATAAAAATAACACCTACCCTAAGTGGAAGCTACGTTCCAAGTAATGTATTATGCTAGAACTAGTGCACATAATAGAGCACACTGTTTAGAAAACGTTACATCATGAGATGATGAATTCTAAGCACCGTGGCTGTAAGAGTCACAATGATTAAATGCCATGAGAGCATATGCTAAAGCCAGGTTGTTGTTATGAAAGGCTTCCTGTGAAAGAGCTGCAAACAAAGACTTGTTTTAGCGGAACGATGCCTATATTTCAGATTCTTTTCCTCCCGGATCAAATCCAATGAAGTGTGTAAAATGGCAGAATTCATGCCCTAAGGCTGCATGCAAAGATCATTAAATATGTCCACAGTAGAAAGGACACATTAATTACAGGTTTTGAAAGGTTCAGGGGGAAAATAAATAAATTAAAGAAAGAAGTGAGGCAAGCAGCTTTTTGTGAAGGGCAAGGGAAGAGATGGAGAAGGAGTGGAGTATATTTTAAAGACAGTTCTTAGTGATAAAAGTCTTTACTATGTCATTTTATCACTCAGAAATGAAGAGAAATTCCAGGACGTTTTGACAGGCAATAGTGGTTAGCTCAACTGTGTAAGTGGTATTTACAGTCCTTAATGTGAATATGCAAGCTATACTCAAATAATTCTCTGTAAAGTAAATCATGAAACGCAACAAAGATCTTTGGTCAAAGTTGATTAATGTTAGATCATCAATGAACAAAGATAAAATATTAGCTATGGGTAGTTTGTTTGTTTTTGTTTGTTTGTTTGTTTGTTTGTTTGTTTGTTTTGGAGAAACTCATTGCCCTGCCAAATGTTTTTTACATTTGACTTCAAGTTACATGACACATGTGACTGAGTATCTAATAACACAGTTATAGCAAAGAACTGGACATCGTCACCTATTGCTTTAAAGAATTCTAGAGTCTTTAAAAAAAAACTCTGCTTCCAGAAAATTCTGCTAAGCAAATATATGTAACTTACAGAAATCAAAGATGGTTATTAATGAAGGTATTAGAAATGCCTTCTTAAAAGCCTTCATGCTTCTAAATTAACAAACCAAGAGTGCTAAATATATTCTCCACTTTAGCACTTTTAAAATAAAAAAATCATTGGCTCAATGACAGGTTAAACTTCCATTCAGTTTAGAAGAATTAATTCCATGTAGATACTATTCTACGTATTAAGAAAATGTTGGATAACCACCTGTCTGAGATGGCGTAGGGTTTCCTGCCTGGGCAGGGGGTTGGACTAGAAGGCCTCCAAGGTCCCTTCCAACTCTGTTGTTGTTGTTATTGTTGTTGTTGTTATTAGTGCAGTGGCTCAGTGATTAAGACACTGGGCTTCTCAGCTGGAAAGCCAGCAGCCCAGGTTCGAGACCCAAGCACCACGCAATGAGGTGAGCTCCCATCCTCGTCTTAACTCCTGCCAATCTAGCAGTTCGAAAGCAGGCAAATGTGAGTAGATAAATACTGTAGGTACCACTTTGGTGGGAAGGTAACAGCAAACCATGACATTATGCTGGCCACATGACCGCAGAAATGTCTTTTGACAGTGCTAGCTCAATGTCCTTGAAACAGAGATGAGTGCTTGTTGTTTGTTTTGTTTGTTGTTTACATTTATACCCCGCCCTTCTCCGAAGACTCAGGGCGGCTTACAGTGTATAAGGCAATAGTCTCAT
This sequence comes from Ahaetulla prasina, assembly GCF_028640845.1. NCBI lineage: Eukaryota > Metazoa > Chordata > Lepidosauria > Squamata > Colubridae > Ahaetulla > Ahaetulla prasina. The sequence goes on along the minus strand of NC_080541.1, from coordinate 152,171,806 downwards.
TCTATTTGTATATTTTTACAAAGTCAACTTATTGCCCCCCCAACAATCTGGGTCCTCATTTTACCTACCTTATAAAGGATGGAAGGCTGAGTCAACCTTGGGCCGGGCTCGAACCTGCAGTAATTGCAGGCTACTGTGTTCTTAATAACAGGCTTTTACCAGCGTGAGCTAAACCGGCCCTACCCCCTATAGTTGGCAACAACTAACAGAGTAAAATCTGCAGGGACTCCTTACCTTACCTTACTATTCTATATACCTTCTGCCCCTCCAAAGCAGCATCTACTAAATATATATATAGTTAGTCCTCAACTTAAGAACATTTTTAGCAACTGTCTTCGTTATGAAGATGCTGAAAATTATCCAGTCCTCACATTTACATCTGAGTTGTGCACCTGCAACTGCTGCACATCCACAGAATCATTGTCAATGGGCATGTATTTATATGGATTGCACCATTTAGGGGTCTCATGATGACCTTTTGCAACTTTCCTAGCTGACTTCCAACAAGCAAAGCCAATAGGGAAGCTGAAATTGCTTGACCGTTGCATGATTCACTTAACAACCGTACTGATTCACTTAAAGAACACAGCAAAAAAGATCAAATACTTTGGCATAACTCACTTAACAACTGCCTTGCTTTAGAGCAGCAGTTTCAGGCCCAACTGTGGCCTTAAGGCAAGGACTACCTGGAATGCATTACTCTACGGGTCCTGTCCAAAAGCTGCAGCTACTGATTTCTTCTAAATATACAATAATCACTTGCAAAATTAAGTCTGCCTTTGCTAATGTGTCAAATGCATTGCAGTAGTCCAAATGGGAAGCCTTGCTCCCAGTGATCCATGCCTTAGTCAACTCCTGTTTGGATTATTGCAATGTATTCTACATGGGGCTTGAGGACCATCAGAAATTGCAACTGATGCAGAATGCAGCAGCGTTCAGTACCCTATGGCAACGCCCCCCAACTTTTTGGGCACCAGCGACCGGTTCCGTGGGAAAGAAGTTTTTCCACAGACAGCAGGGGGCTTGTTTGCTTGTTTGTGCAGCCCAGTTTCCGGCATGCCATGGCCTAGTACCAATCCACAAACCAGGGGTTGGGGACCCCTACCCTATGGTACACTCAACCACTCCTGCATGAATTGCACTGGCTTTCAATTGCTTTCTGGGTGTGATTCAAGTGCCGATTATCACCTTTATGACACAGAGCCAGGTTACTTGCAGGACCACCTCTAATTAAAGGTTTCTGCCTAGAAACCTTTAGCTAGAGGGTGATTGGGGGGGAGGGAGGTCTTTCCAGGTCCTCTCCGTTAAATGTTGCCATCTGATGAAACCTCAGAGGGATGCCTTCTCAGTGGCTGCCCTAATACTTTGGAACAGCCTCCCACCAGACTTCAGAAGAATTGCTACCCTTTCACCCTATCTGGGATGTGTGAAGACTTGGCTTGTCCCCCAAGCACCAGGTTAGAACGGGGGTGGGGGTGGGGGTTACTGTGAGGTTGTCTAGTCTGGCACCTGGGAGGAAAGGTATGTTTTTAATTACAGTTTGTTGTGAAATGCCTAGAGTCCTTGTATGAAATAGGCGCCCATTTAAATCCTGTAAATAAATAATGAATTGATTACAGACTAGGGGGAAAAGAAAACATGTATTCGACCACGAAAGTTGGAGGAGAACTCCTGAGAAAAAGATTTAAAGTCTGCTTTATTAAATACTTTCAGTTTAGACAGGATAGGAGAATAAACTACAAAAAGATAACAACTATACTGCAGAGAAGAAATCTATACTATTTTTTTTTCTTTACTAAAGGCATAGCAATCGCTTTGATGCATTAACTGTTTAAAATTTAAAAATTAGAATTATAGATAGTTCTTCATTAACGACTGCCTTTTTTAATGATGGTTCAAAGTTACAACAGCACTGATAAAGTAGCTTTATGACTGGTCCCTAAACTTATGAGTGTTGCAGTGTTTCACAATTACATGACTGCCATTGGCTAACTTCACAGCTGGCTTCCAACAAGAAACACCAATAGAAAAGCCAGTGATAAGTTGCAATTTGTGGTCACATGGTGTTGCACTTCATGATTGTGGATGATTTGCTTAACAACTGCAGTGGAACGGATATGTAAGTCTGGCATGGTCATGTAAGGTTCACTTAACATCCATATTGCTTAGCAACAGAGTTGCTGGCCATTGAGTGAGGACAACTTGTAATATAAGGAGCAGCATTTTGATAAAATCTTCCTAAGCTTTAAATGCTCTACAGTTTGTCACAGAAGATGTTTCAAGAATCTTTGTTTCAAGAATCAAGATGTCAAAGCACTTTATGTAGAATTCAACTTTCTCTAACTTGGCAAATCAGTATGATGTAAAAGCAAGTACAGTGTGTCATGAGAATCAGAAAGGTCCAGGTTCAAGTCTACTCTCAGCCATAGAAATTGCCTGGGAGTTTTCAACCAGTGATGGTTTTCAAAAAATTTTACTACTGGTTCTGTGGGTGTGGCTTGGTGGGCGTGGCAGGAGAAGGATACTGTAAACTTTCCATTCCGTCCCCAGTCCAGGGGAAGGTTACTGCAAAAATCCCCATTTCCTCCTGATCAGCTGGGACTTGGGAGGCAGAGGATAAATGGGGGTGGGGCCAGTCAAATTTTTTTACTACCGGTTCTCTGAACTACTCAAAATTTACACTACCGGTTCTCCAGAACTGGTCAGAACCTGCTGAAACCCACCTCTGTTTTCAACCTACTGCTATTGTGAGGATAAAATAAAGGGAGAGTTCATGCAGCTACCCAGAACTCCTAGAGAAAAGGCAGATCTGTAAATCTAACAAATAAATAAATGGTGCCTTCCAGACCAGTTGGACTACAACCCTACCTTATAACAGCTCTCTAGCCTCTCAGGCAAGGATTTTTTTCCAGCCTTGCTACTAAGGTCTTCTTAACTGAAGATGCTGGCCCTGAATTATGTTGCTTCTCAGCAGTATGGCTCATCTTTGAGATATTTCCCCATCAAAATCTGGTTCTGATTATTTCAAATTACTCAACCTGAGGTGGTAATTTTCTTTGGAACCATGTTGTGTATGGAAAAGGAGACAGGAAAAAAAAAAGAATTCAAAGGATTTGAACCTTCCCTTATCTTATTTGAAAAGCAGATTTGATTAGGGCATTAAGAAGATTCTGTACTTTCCTTGGAGGAAACAAGAAGAAGGTTCCTGATGATAATTTCATATGAGTTTTGAATTGGAGAGTATACATTTTTCAGTTTTTTCCAAAGGAAATACTGATGAACAAATGTCTGGTGGTTAATTGCTGGAAAGAAATTACATACTTCAGAACTGGAAATTAAGGACTGGAGCATTTCCAAGAAAGGCCAGTTATAAGAAGGGGGGAAAAAAGATTTACTGCAAATTTTCTGCAACATCATGGAGTTCTCAGCCCTAGAGACACCTGCCAACAATCATCATCATCTTTCTCAAAGCTGTTAAATGGCTGAAGCTTGCTTTTTTTTCTGACAAAGGCTATTGCATAACTATTGTGCATTAAAATTACTACATTAAAAAGATAGAACAAACATCTGAATTTGAACTGTGTTCAATTTAAAATGCCGTTTTAAACATTAAACAGGCTGAAGGCCCACACTGATATATTAAACAGATGATTTCAGAGATTTCTGGAATGATTTTGGGCTCAAAAGAGTTGAATTCAGAATATTTTTGCATATGTCTATTACTTTACATTTACACCTTGCCTTTCTCCTAGAATTGTGATGGCGAACCTATGTCTCACGTGCCAGAGCTGGCACAGGAGCCATCGCCCCACTTCAACTCTGTTGCGCATGTGCGTGCACCTCCCACCAGCCAGCTGGTCTTTGGGTCTCTGCCACGCATGTGCGGGGCACGTGCAGGGGCCACGTGTGCATGCATGGGGGTGGGGCACTGTAGAGTCTACGCACGCATGAACGGGGATGGGGCACACGCATAAGGCCATGTGCCCATGCACGAGGGGCAGAGCACATGCACAGGGCTGCGTGCACATTGCATTTTGAGGGTTTGGGCACTCAGTGCTTTGGGCACTAAGTCCAGAAAAGGTTAGCCAGCACTGTCCTAGAAGTTCAAATTGGTTAACATGATGTCTCACTTCTTTTTATCTTATCTCCTCTACTACAGGCCTTTCAAACTGAAGAGCTGAGGGGGAAAAAATGCCTGTGTGACCTTACATCTTTTTGACTGTGCCCCAGTCAACCAAGATGTCTTGAGCAAAGAACTTGTATTGTACTTTCTAAAACATTCAAAACAGAATTGGGAAGCTGATGGGAAAATTATTCTGAACATCATTACTATTTGAAGAAATCTCTGTCAAACTGTTCCAGATCACTCAGTGCAAGTAACGGCTTTTTAAAAATTAGCTCAAAATTTAAAAAAAAAAAAAATATTTTTTTTTTAAACATTGTAATGAGAAGGGAGAAGAGATACTGAGACTGGAAAAAAAAAAGACTTAAAAGGTTTATACGTAATATTAAGTTAAAGAGAAATTTTAAGAGATGGCAGCAAAACAATTAAAGTCAACTGCTACAAAAACCCCAGGAACATTAACACCGGGAGTCTCTCCAGCACATACAGCAGATACAAAATCACTAAATTTGGAAGCACTTCAGGATAACCTGAAAGAATTTATGAAAGAATCTCTTAACGATGCTATGAATTGGCAAACTTCCCAGATAGAGGATAAGTTTAAATTAATTACAGAAGAAATGTCAGAGATGAAAAAACAGATGTTAGAAATTCAAACTGGAAATAAAGAAGTTAAAGAAGGTTTGGTGTCAGCAGTACAGGGTCTGGCATCAAATGTGATTTTATTGGAGCAGGAAGTAGAAGAAATAAAGAAAGTTAATTTAAAATTGGAAAATGAGATTGAGGCAGTTCAAAGTAAAATGGATAAAGTTGATGATGAAATTGTTTTGGTACAATATAGAGCAATGGAACTTGCTTTACGAATCCGTGGACTAAAAGAATGTAAAATGAGAATTTGAAGCAAATTTTTCGAGGCCTTCGCAGAGATTTTGGCAGTTCGGCCAGTAGATGTGGCATTTTATATTGATAAAATTTATCGTGTGAATTCCTGGATAGCAAGACAAAGAAATCTTCCCAGAGACATTGTTATTTATTTTACTACTAGAACAGTGAGAAATTAGATTTTACAAGCTTTTTTTAAAGGAGACAAGATTCAAGCAGCCGGCCAAGATATTTTAATACTAAAGGAAATTCCCCCCAAAATGTTGAGAGGTAGGAAGGAGTTTGCTTTTTTGGTGAACGAACTTAAAAAACGTCAGAAATGGAGGAAGTGGATTGATTATATTCAAAATAAGTATCAGATTAAAAAATATCAATTAGTTTTTGAGTGAAGTTAGGAATTATTATGTATTAGTTTAAGAAAGAAGGGAATTGATAGTGTGATGGTGTGAAATGGAATATGTTTTATGTTATATTTTAGATTATGTTTGTTAGTTACAATACCCTGTATTCTGTTCTGGGAAGTCTCGGGGAAGGAGGCGGGAAGGGAAGACTATAAATTGATTGGTTGCCATTGTACAGGAATAATGGTAGAATTAAACAAGTTGGAATGGTGTAATGTCGGGACTGCTCGGCAAACACTCCCGAAGGAAAGGGTAAGGAAAGAGGAGTAAAGAAGGAAGAAAGTAGGTAGGTAGGTGGGTAGGGAGGAAAGAAGGAGGAGAAGAAAGGATAGGAGGAGGAGAAGAAGGAGAAGATAGAGGGTTAGAAAGGATGGTAGTGAGAAGTGGGAAAGAGGAGGGGAAGTAGGAAAGCGAGGAGAAGGTGGTGGGGGAAGTTTAAGAAGGATGAGAAGGGAAGAAAGGATTAAAGGGGGGAGTGGCAGTCGAGCAGCCCTGACTGAGTATAATTTGAGTATAGGACTGATTGTTGGATAAGTGATTGTATTGTACACTGGTCAAATTGTGGGAATTATTATGGAAAAATAAAAAAAATTTGCAAAAAAAAAAAAAAAATTAGCTCAAAATTGAGAAAAGTTCTAATAGATCACTCCTCCTACTTATTAAAAAGACAACCCCCAAAAAAATTGTATAGATGTTCATCCATGCTACAACAGTCTATTCGATTGGGATTTCATATTCATTATATTAACATGCACCAACTTGGTGCCCCTCAGATATTTTGCATCACTAAGTCTTGGAAAACAAAGGGGAGAAAATGATTATGTTTCTGCACTAAAATGTATAGGCAACAATCAGAAGCTAGAAATTGCATCTATATGAATATGGGTGGGTGTCCTTCCATTCAGTGGTGTCCAATAATGGGAGATTGCTTGGACAAATCCCTGTGATTTCCTTGGCAAGGTTTTCCAAAGTGGCTTGCCACTGCCTCCTTCCTAGGGCTGAGAGAAAGTCACTGGCCCAAGTTCACCCAGCTGGCTTTGTGATTTGTGATCTCTCAGTTTCTACCCTGATGCCTTAACCACTACACCAAACTGGCTCTCACAAGAATCAGTTTAAACACATGTAAACCTGGAATGAAACGTTAAAAGTTAAATTAAACTTTTAATTTAAAGTTTAGCTAGAACAACTAGACACAAGAACAGTTTTTTCCCGAAGGCCATCACTCTGCTAAACAAATAATTCCATCAACATTGTCAAACTATTTACTGAATCTGCACTACTATTAATCTTCTCATAGTTCCCATCACCAATCTCTTTCCACTTATGACTGTATGACTGTAACTTGTTGCTGGCAATCCTTATGATTTATATTGATATACTGACCATCAATTGTGTTGTAAATGTTGTTACAACATTTAACCTTGATGAACGTATCTTTTCTTTTATGTACATTGAGAGCATATGCACCAAGACAAATTCCTTGTGTGTCCAATCACACTTGGCCAATAAAAATTCTATTCTATTCTATTCTATTTAAAGTTTAGCATCAACTGAGATTCTGCAACCAAATCCAACAGTATGGAAGCCTAACCATGTCCTTGCATCCCTAAATTGCTTTTAACATCAGACCGCAAAATGTCAAATTCAGCATCATGCATACCTTGTGTCGTCCCAATCAGAATTCATTCCAGTGATGGTCCCTCTAACATCAGATGAGTATTTGTAAACCACTAGCAGGCACTGTTTACAAAGTTCAACTATTCGTTGGCAACACTGGAGTTGATCGGCAGTCACAGCTTCTGTGCTTTTACTGAATATTGTCTCCCAAGAGCTCCTGTTGGCATGGAAACAGACATGACCTCATGCTTTTCCGCCACAAATGACAATCTGAAATCTTTACGTGAGAAATTTAGCCACAGAGAAGGAAGTGAATTAATGTATGACCTTGTTAGTTTACAGTAAAGAGCTGGTTTTGTTTCACCCACAGTTGGTGGGAAATAGGAAAATAGAAATTAATAATTCAGCCTTTGTATTTCAAAGGCCACACTAGTCAGAGCGTCTGTGGTAGAACTGTTGTTGAGAAGAACAGAGTTTTGGGGTGGGAATTGTATTCTTCTTTATGTGCCCTTGAAATCCAGCAACATTTGTCAGGATGGGGTTTGGAAGGAGCACAAAGTAATTCAGGAGACATAGGAGCTATTTCTGCTCTTGACTCCAGAGCAGCTCCTGCCAGGATGACTGTTGCCCATGGACCACCAGATGATTAGGGAACATGAGAACTGAGCAAATGATCAAAGCAGCAAAAAGTCTGCGTATGTATTTGCGTAAAAAATTCAGTTCAAACCACTACTTCCCAAAAGAACATGCCTATGATTTTCAGCAATTCTGTCTTGATTAAAAAGTCCTGTATCCATAATCTTTCCAACACTCAGAATATAAAATACAGAAAAAGAGAAATGAATATTTTTAAGAAAGTCTAAATAAATAAACAGTATTACTAAATTAACTATGAGGAAAATAAAGTCGCAAACGAGAAAGAGCCTTGTTTTTATTCAAGAAAAACAATTTCCGTGTCTGTCTTCTGTGAGTGTATATACTCTTACCCTGAATTACAGAAACAGTTCCACAGCCCTTGGCCGTGGCTCCAGAGCAGGCGATTAAACACACGGTTAAAAAGTCGGTATAAATGTAAACATTCCACATCTGAAACTCTCCAGATATGCTTCAGGACAGAGCGAATACTGACTTTCACAATGTCTAAAACCTACAAAAAAGATTACATTGACAAAATAAATAAATAAAACTTAAGGAACAGTTTAGAAAGCAACTTGAAAATTACTTCACAGGTTCTAGGATGGATCATTTTTGTAAAAAAAAAATGCACTTTTACCACTTCACTTATTGCATATATATCAAATATATTAATCAAAAACATTTATTTAACCATTTATTACCGTTCAAGGTGACTCTAAACATCCATCAATTATTTATTAGGTATAAGGCAACGCCTACCACTACAACCACAACAAAAGAAAATATAAAAGGAAAGGAGGCGGCAACTTCTTGAAACTTAGGTAGCTTTTATTTGATTTTTTAAAAGTTTAATTTATCTTCTCTTTCATAAACCAGGACTATTTTCAGAGGTATAAAACAACTGCTATTAGGAGGCTTCCAATTTTACAAAATTTGACTCAATTTACCATGATTGACAAGATGTAGCATTTTCTGATAAAGGTTGAATTCAAAGGAAACCTATTCTTCCCGTTTGCAACCCAAGCCAGTTAAACACAGTATTGATTGGCTATAAATCTTTTATGTCATGAGATGACCTCCAGAACAGTGTTTCAGTGATCATGATAACGACAAAGAAGAAATTTTTGAATCAGTACATCAGTGCCTCAAACTGAGAAAAACTCTGCCTGACATGTAGAAAAGGGGAAACAAATCAAAGTGATCTAATTTCAGTGTCCTGATTAATATGTTTTCATGATACTGGTATTCCAAGCACAAGCAAATGCTGAATTCGACCTGCTGAAAAAAAGACAGTCCCTGGCATTTCTGTGCTTCAATATTCACCTTTGATTTCCTATAAGGCTGACACTATTTGTACATTCTATTTTTCTACCTAAAATCATATCCAAGCTAGTTAAACTCTCTAGTTAATGCTCTCAAACACAAGGCATCTACAATTCTCATTGTTTTCTGAATATCTGCAGATGGTTGAGGGGAAGTTCTTTCATTTGATTACACAGGAAGCCAGTAAATTATGGCAGTACAGGCATGGCCAATATGATATCTCAAATAGAAACTGATACTATTCTTGTTTAATTCGACTAGACTTATTTATAACTGTTTCTGGCTCATAGTGAGACATTACTGTTATCAATTTTTCTTTTTAAAAAATCGACCTGCAGTTGTTCTTATGGAAGCTTTAATTTGTCTTCTATTTATGTACCGTATTTTTATGTATTTGAACAAAATAGGTAATTTTATTGCCCTCCTGGATCCAGCCACGGTTAGTCTATTTGAAGTATTTCTTATTTTTGGTGGATATGTACTGTACTTTACCACTCAGTAATGTAATATCTGAAGGGTTGATTTCTATAATTAAATGATATACGACAGGCCCATTAAAGAGCCATATGGCCACTTAGATGCAGAGCTCACTGCTGAAGATATATACAGAGCCTTGGAAGAGAAATCAAAACTGGTCACATAAAACCAAGTCCTTCTACTTTAGGACAATAATGACCTTATTTCAAATCCTTTCAGCATTGACTAGACGTCACAGACCCACGTCTTGCTTCAATTAACTTATCAATTCCAATTTTCTGTAAATGATTGTTAGTGATTCATAGACTTTATACTGGACCAACATGTTCCACTCAACAGCAAATGTGGAACTGTAAATATAAGAGCATTGCAGAAACTATTTTGTGGCTTTAAAGTTAATTAGCTATGAATTAAAATAAAAGCTGGCTTTAAAGAAAATTTATTTAAGGATGCCTGGACAAGAAACTCTGCACAAAGCAATATAGATGGAAGGATGGACATACCAGGGTACACAAATGCCTGGAAACCACAGGTAATTTTATACACAATGCAGTAAAACTGAATTTAGACTTAAGAATTACAGGGGAAAAAAACTAATTTTCTATTTGCAGAGATCTTTTATGTTGCCTATAGTGACTGCACTGTTTTGCAGAAAAGACGCCTAGAGAGTGCCTGGAGGTCCAGCCGTTCGGAAGCTGACCGAACACTGGTTAGGTCATATATTCAGACCTACCTAGTGGCACTGAGGGAGGCTAAGCACACTTACGTTTCCTCCCTTATTGCATCGGCAGATAACCACCCGGCCGCCCTGTTTCGGGTGACCCGCTCTCTCCTGCAGCAGGAGGTGCGGGATGACCCCCTGCAGGGACGTACCGAGGATTTTAGTGCGTATCTGCACGATAAAATCGCTCAGCTTCGGGACAGGTTGGACCAAAATTGGGTAGATTCAGGTGAGATGTCGGAGCCTCATTTTATTGAGACTGTTTGGGATGAGTTTGATCCTGTGGCTCTTGAGGACGTGGACAGGTTGCTGGGAAGGCTTAATGCCACTACATGTTTACTGGACCCGTGTCCCTCCTGGTTGGTGCTGGCCACACGGGAGGTGACACGGGGTTCGCTCCAGGGAATTATTAATGCTTCTTTGTTGGAGGGTGTTATCCCTTCTGCCTTGAAAGAGGCAGTGGTGAGACTCCTCCTCAAGAAGCCTTCCCTGGACCTAGCCATTTTAGGTAATTACCGTCCTGTCTCCAACCTTCGCTTTGTGGCGAAGGTTGTAGAGAGTGTGGTGGCATTCCAGCTGCCCCAGTTCCTGGATGAAACGGTCTATCTGGACCTGTTCCAGTCCGGTTTTCGGCCTGGGTACAGCACGGAGACAGCTTTGGTCGCATTGGTTGATGATCTCTGGAGGGCTCGGGACAGGGGTTACTCTTCTGCCCTGGTCCTGTTAGATCTCTCAGTGGCTTTTGATACCATCAACCATGGTATCCTGCTGCGCCGGCTGGGGAATTTGGGAGTGGGAGGCACTGTTTTTCTGTGGTTCTCCTCCTATCTCTTTGACCGGTCGCAGACAGTGTTGGCAGGGGGGCAGAGATCAACTGTGAGGCGCCTCATGTGTGGGGTGCCGCAGGGGTCGATTCTCTCGGCCCTCCTGTTCAACATCTTTATGAAGCCGCTGGGTGAGATCATCCGTGGCTTTGGGATGAGTTATCAACTGTACGCTGATGACACACAGCTGTACTTTTCCACCCCAGGCCACCCCAACGAAGCTCTCGAAGTGCTGTCTGGAAGCTGTACGGGTCTGGATGGGGAAAAACAGGCTCAAGCTCAACCCCTCCAAGACAGAGTGGCTGTGGATGCCGGCATCCCGGTACAGTCAGCTGCAACCACGGCTGACTGTTGGGGGCGAGTCATTGGCCCCGATGGAGAGGGTGCGCAACTTAGACGTTCTCCTGGATGGGTGGTTGTCTTTTGAAGAACATTTGACGACCGTCTCCAGGAGAGCTTTTTATCAGGTACGCCTGATTCGCCAGTTGCGCCCCTTTCTTGACCGGGATTCCTTATGCACAGTCACTCATGCTCTTGTTACCTCTCGCCTGGACTACTGCAATGCTCTCTACATGGGGCTCCCCTTGAGGAGCACCTGGAGGCTCCAGTTGGTCCAGAATGCAGCTGCGCGGGTGATAGAGGGAGCTGCTCGTGGCTCCCATATAACACCAATCCTGCGCAAGCTGCACTGGCTGCCTGTGGTCTTCCGGGTGCACTTCAAGGTGTTGGTTACCACCTTTAAAGCGCTCCATGGCTAAGGACCAGGTTACTTACGGGACCACCTACTGCCACCGTTTGTCTCCCACCGACCCGTGCGCTCTCACAGAGAGGGACTCCTTAGGGTGCCGTCAGCCAAGCAATGTCAGCTGGCGGCCCCCAGGGGAAGGGCCTTCTCTGTGGGGGCGCCAACCCTATGGAACGAACTTCCCCCTGGACTCCGACAACTTCCTGACCTTCGGACCTTTCGCCGCGAGCTGAAGATGTATTTATTTTTCCACGCAGGACTGGCATAGAATTTTTAGATGTTATTATGGGTTTTTAATTTTTAATTGGTTTTTAGGGTTTTAACTGTATTTTAAATTTGGGCCAAATTTTGAATAAGTTTTTTAGTTATTGTTTTATTTCTTTTGTGTTTATTGACTGTCGTTTTTATTTGACTGTTAACCGCCCTGAGTCCTTCGGGAGAAGGGCGGTATACAAATTAAATTAAATTATTATTATTATTATTATTATTATTATTATAATTATTATTATTATTATTATTATTATTATTATTATTATTATTATTATTATTATTATTATTATTTAAGAATTGCAAAACCTTAAATACCTCTTCCACTAATCTATTTATAGCATGTTCCAAAAATATACCTTTCTTTGAACTTGACCATAAATTGCCAAGTCAAGATAATATAATCAAAACAATTATGATCCCAAATCTAACACAATGGAAGCCGATTCAGAAATAAGTTTCTATACCAACCCTCACACATTATGGCTACCAAAATCCCTTCTATCTTATCTGCCAACCTTTTGTACAGCAGAGCAAGTCTGGCCACAGACACAACTTTTCCATTAACTTAATCCTTAAAATGGATATATACCGAAGTATTGGTTTATACTTCTGATTTGTCATACTTGCTGTATATTATCCTTAACCAATATCTTGCAAATATATATACTTGTTGTGGTCCGCCAGCAACCTGTGGAGCTAGCAACAGAGTCGGACAGTGATGAGCCTGAGGAAGAGCATGGGCCAGTCCTGGAGGCTGGGGAAGGCCCAGTTGTGGGCTCTGCGTTGGAGGCTGAGATGGGGCCAGGGCCATCGAGGAGTGAGGTGCAGATTCCAGAGCCTCCAGACACTGACATTAGTGAGGCAGAGGAACAGGACGAGCCTGTTCCTAATGCACGCATGAGAAGAGCTGCCAGAAGGCAAGAGCAGCTCAAGCAAAGAGGATGACTCGGGAATAGGGCCAAGAGATGATTGGCCCCTCCCATAAGGCTTAAAAGACCAGCAATGGCGTTTGGGCTTTGCCGGAAAACAACGTTGATAGCTTTGTCTTCTTGCATTTATTTTGTATGGGTGTCTTCTGAACTTTTGCCAAGAAAGGCCTTTGGCAGTTTGCCTAATTGGACCAAGGTTGGTGATAGGATTGAGGAATTTGTGTTGGGAAGAATTTGCTTTAATTTAGTTGAACTACGCTGAGAATGAAGTAATTCTCATCTGTTCGAATAAAGTTTGTTTGTTTTTATACTGACTGAGTTTCTTACTACCTACTGGGGCCTGGGTCACAACAATACTTTATACCGCCACTTTCTCTTTGATTTTCTTCCTTTTTTAAAAAAAACACTTGCCCTTGCTCCTATGAAAAGCATTGGTTTTTTCAATAGGGTCACAGTGTGTACTCACACATTAAACTGCAATGTCAGTGTCAAAGCTAATCTTAAAAACAAGATTAGGTTTAAATACAGGGAAGCCTACAGAACTGTCTCCTTGCCAAAAGAAGAAGTTAATAGTACTTCAGATAACATTCATTCTCCTGGTATCAGGCATATTTTCTCCAAAAGAACACACTTTCTACACAGCGATTTAATATGTCATCCTGACCTAACCAGTGTATCTGAAATATCACTGAAATCAGTAGAAGAAAGCTGGTGAAATATGATGATTTTTAATGGGGTCTCCTTTAACCATCTACAGGAAAATACAAGTTGGAATGATTTCAGGTGTGGGACTAGTTTGAAGCACAATTGTAGGAACAAGTAGTTAAGGAGAAATGAAACAGCACAAATATTCCTTATTTTTGACATGTTAATTCTGGAGACTGTAGGGAAGGTGACATTCCATGCTGGTACATGTTTAGGTGGCAATAGCTTGAGTACTCCACTTGGAGAAGTATAAAGAGATGTGTGCAAAAGAACAGCTTTACATCAGTCCTTCCTCCTCCCTTCCCCCACCACAGGGACTTTTAAAGCACCATGAGTAATTGGATCATAGCCAAGTTCTAACTATGAAAGGAAGATGCTTCCACACCTGAATATAGATACATATATAAAGAAGACACTTCCATAAGGAAGAGGAAGTTGCAGGCAAACAAGAGGAGACATCATAGAGGGAAAAATGTCATTTGAATCAGCTACATAGGACTGACAACTGCACCAAAATATTATCTGTGCCAACTGTGCACCAACTGTTTCAGAGTGCATAACGCATTGTGGAAGTGCACTTCCTCCTTAATGTTGTGTCTTGATATGCTTGCTTTTGAGAAATCTGATGGTGCAGTTACTTTACCTAGACCAACACTGTGATGTAAAAATTTGGGATTTAGATTGAATTAATTGTCAAGATAACAGATTTCATTCTTAAATTATTTATACTGGGTTGAACAAAATATGTTTTTCATATTAGGGCTGCTGTTATTTTAATATGCAATTTATTAGCACCACAAATAATGCACCACAGTATTACAATTATTGCTAAACCCAAAGATAAACAGAAAACAGAGACATTTCTCTGTATAGCATGTTCCGCCATTTTACTATTTTGAAACTGCAATTCTCTTGCTCTGCTTAGGTGGCAATACAGTTACTCTGGAATGTGTCATATTAGTCAGATGAAATGGAGAAACGTCAGTCTGTCAGTCAGTCTCCCTCCCTCTTTCCCTCCCTCCCTGATACTCATTCTTAAAAATATGAAGGACTCCTGAATTTAAAGGACTTAATAAAGCAAATGACTAATATGACCAATGACTAAATGACTAATAATAATAGTAGTTCACATGGCTAACCTCGAGTGAAAACAAGAAGTTGCTTCTTACCTTTCGCTGTTTTACAGAGTCCAATTTTATTAACCAATATGATGCCACTTTTGATTTATGGTATTTCCAGTTATCCATTATCTATATTAAAGAGAAAAGAATTAAAGTTAGAAAGGAGAAAGAGGTAGCTTCTAATTAATTAACTCTTCATTCTTTCACTCATTCATTTCTTCTACTGTCACATGTCAAATGCAACTGAATTTGTTTCTCGCCTAGTCTGCTCTTGTAAGAACCCACGATGCCAGACTAAAAACATTGTAATCATTACTGCACAAATGTGAGGACTGCCTGAAAATTAACCATGAAGCAATAATATCCATGAGAGATCAAATTAGTCAATCTCACAAAATCACATGCCCTATGATGGAAAGCCACCCCATTTCTACGTTCATCATAATGTTATACATACTGTTCTGATCTTGGCTTCCTTAAAAAACATATAGCACAGTCCCGGCAAACCTCTCTTATTCATACTGTGAAATATTGTCATTCACAGTCCAAAAGGCTTCACAAACAGTCTTTCAGGGGAATGTTTATAAACACCCACCTTACCTCCCTTGGAATGCTGCCAGAGAACTAATTGCCAAACACAGGGCAAGGCCAAACTTAGCACAGAGTCAAAGAAGAACTTTCCAAAGCTTGGACCGACCAGATGAACTAACTGCTTCCTGCAAAAGCTCACATCCCGTTCGCTCCTCTTTTATGTCTTATGGGAGGGGCCAATCATCTCCAAGCCATACTCTCAAGTCGACCCTGTTTTCTTAATTGTTCTTGTCTTCTGGCAGCTCTGTGCATAAGCACACTGGGAACAGGCTCCCGCTATTCTTCTACCTCGCTGATGTCAGACTCTGGAGGCAGCAAATAACTACCAGATGGCCTTGGCCCCCTTTCTGCCTCCAACTCAGAGCCCTTGTCCAAGCCTTCCCCAGACACCAGGACTGGCCCATGTTCCTCTCCAACCTCCTCACTGTCCGAATCTGCTGTCAGCTCTGGTGGGCCACAACACATACATCTCAGAGAGGTGGTATTTGCAGCTGGAGGTACCTAATGTGATCAAGGTATTTCACCTGCCAGATAATATATCTAATGTAAAAACACTACCTTCCTGGATCAGGTCAAGGGCTCACTTAGCTCTGTTCACACAGTAGCCAATCATATGCATTCAAGAAACTCACAAACTTATTCAGGAAAGCAAACTTCTTCTTTTACTATTGCCCTTTAGCAGATGACATTTAAGATGTGCTATCTGTGATTCAGGCTATAGCCACCAATATTAATAGCTGGATTCTCCATGAAGGTGCCTAGTATCCTTTAAATACCATTTAAACTGAAGACTACTACTTTTTTTTAATCAAGTTTTTATTTTTATTTTTAAATTTATACATATCATTGTGTGAATGGCGCAATGTTTGAGTATCTTACATTTTAATACATATAAACATATTCCTAATTATTACATTCCATTTTCCTTATTTCATATTATTTACTCCTACCTTTTACACAAAATTTTAATTTTCATATAAATATTAACTAGTATGCAATAACATCTAAACCAATGTACTTCAGCATCCGTTTTATCTTCTGTTATAGTTTCAACAGTTATGACCCTCAAGAAAAAAAAACACGAAATTGTCCGTCTGTTTTTTTTTCTCCTGTACACCATATTTCACCCATTTTTACAACATCCCTTTCCTTTCCTCTTCTTTCTCCTCCCTCTCTTCTCTCCTCTCCTCTCCTTCTCTCTTTCCCTTCTTCCTTCTCCTCTCCTTCCCTTTCTCCTCTCCTCCTGTCCCCTGTCTATTCCCCCTCTCTCTTCTTCTCCACTTCCATTTCCTTCCCTTTCTACTCTTCTCCTCCCCTCCCCTCCCCTCTCTCATTTCCCCTCTCTACCCTGACTTTCTCCCCTCCTCTCCTACTCCCTTCCACTCCACTCCATTTATAATATTCCCAATTCCTATAGAATATGGTGTATTTTCCAATTAATATCTCTTTCAACTATAACCATACAGCTTCTTTAAATTGTATTCAAAAACCAAAGAAACAGACTTAATCACTTACGCATATATTGTTAATAATCATCATCATACTTATACTATCATAATATTAATTAATCTTCTTGTTAATTTTATACACATCATCATTTTAGTCACGTATATATATGCAACTGCACTATTATTCTTTTAATACTAACATCATTTCATTAATCAAACAGCATACCATCTAAATATCAGTTTCTTACATCCTCACATTTCAAGCTTACCACTATTTTCATTCTTTGTGCCTATTTTTCATATTTCTTTTCCTAACTTATTTGACTTTGTGATACATTGCTTTACACCCTTCCATTCTAAACTTCCACTAATATTTTTCTTTTTTTCCCCTCCGTATTATTATATTCAAAGACATGATATTCTGTTTTATCATTCATATTCCCATTCTCTAACTCTTCTTTTCTATATATTTTAAAATGTATTTTACACATAAATATATCTTTACCTACATGATAGTCACATTTTATACACTTTTAATAATACCATCATTCAACCATATAATTCTAATATTAATACAATTATTACCATATAATCATATCTTTAACTTTTTCTCCCCTTAACCATTATCTCTTATCCACATCCCTTCCTTTAATCCTATATTTTTTTAATTTGTCTCCCCGGTTTTCCTCTTAAGTCTTTCATTCCCTCTACTTCGAGGTTTATATTCTAAATCCATAATTTAATTTTTCCTCCTTGCCCTGTCTTTCCCCACTGTTTAATTTGAGAGCTTTCTGTTCTAAATCCTATCATTTCCCCAAAGCCTCTTTTTGTTCCTCCCATTTCTTTTTTAAACCTTTTAAAGTGCTTTCCCCCTGTTTTAATTCCTCAATTCTTATTAATTTTAATAGTGTCTCCTCCTTGTTAACTTCTGTTTGCTGGTTTCTCAGTTCTAATTCTCCTTCTATTCCAGTTGATTTCCATTTTTTCCTTCTTGTCCTGGTCTTTGCTCTTCATCTCTTGTATACAATTTTCCAGTCTTCTATCTATACGATCCAATATTTCCACCGTATCTTTGTGCAGGTTCCAGGATAAGGTCCTTAACGTCTTTGTTATTTTGAGTTATTAACTCCATTTCGTTTAGGTCTCCTCAATCCGTTCAGAAACCAGGCCTCCTAATCAAGTTTAAATGTCTCATCAATGTCTAATCAAATCAGTTAGTTACTTCAGGGATCCTCTATTCCTCAAGTCATTTTTGTATATTCAATTGTATTTAAGGGTCCAGACACCAATTCTTTTTTTTAATATTCCAGTCTCCAGTGGTTAGAAAGTAAATATATATCATTCAACAGTTATTTCCCTCCATTTCAATATTGGCTTCCGAGTCACAAAAATTTACTATCATCAGCAGATGGCGCTCTTTACTTCACTTTGTTTCCTCTCTGCTTTTATTGTGACTCTGCTATTGTTCAACTTTTATTTTGACACACCCAGTTTATTTCTCTTGCTTAGTTTATCTTATAGCTTCGTTATTTGAAGAAAAGGTAGGTTTATAGTTCCAGCATCTTAATATGCCTTCTTAATATCATGCCTTTTATTTTGGGGATTCCATTTCCCACTTAATTTTCTTTTTAAACAGATAGTTACTTCTTTAAATTTTCAATATGCTTTTTTTCCACAAAAATTGCATGTCGCTGTAGAAAATTGTTCTAAAAGATATTCCCGTTAAATTTTTTGTGGGGTCCAACTTCAGCTGTAAATCTTTTCTTATCCAGATGACACACCATTCAACATTTCTCTACTCCTGCACAAACTTATGGTTCTGGCTGTTCCTCGGCTTCATGGCAGCCATTTTGACTACCACTGCTCCTAGTCTTCAGATGTGGGGGGTTTCTGAGTCAGGGAGGGGAGATGCAGCTCCCCTCGACCTGCAAGGCAGTCCCCCTTTGCTTCACCACCCCTCCAAGGTGGCTATGGCTTCAAATGAAGCCCCCGACAGGGAGAGCTCAGAACAGACCCACAGAGGTCGCACACCGAAGGTGCCAAAAGTTCAACCGGAAATCCGAGTGAAGACTACTTCTATATCTGATAGCCAATTTGCCTAGATTATGTAAAAATAAAAAAACCATTTCTCTTTTATTAGTCTTGAATCCCTCCTCATTTAATATTAAAGATGACTCCAAGTTCTAACACTGTGAAAAAAGGGGAAACCCTCCTTCTCCTTATGCATATTTTCCTTCCATGAATTTGTATAGTTAAACTTTATCTCCCCTCTCAGCAGATCTCATCTCATAATAATTTTGATTATATTTTTTTAAATTTTGTTTTCATTCTACCATGTCATCCCTGCGGGTTGGTCATAAAAACTATACCTTGTATTCCAAATTGTTTTAAGAGTGCCGTTGAATTGCTGGATTTTTTTAAAAAAATACAGTAATTCTTTTTCTAATGATTTGAGACATGGAATTTCCTTTTTATAGAATGCCTGCATGTTATGTTGATACTTCATTAATAGAATATTTATTCATATCATTAATATGTAACAATAATGTAGGGGTGAAGTTTCAAATATTTTACCTACATTATTTTGCACCTCCAATATTTTGCACCTACATTATTTACTCTAAATCATTTGTCATTTTGAGACTTATGTGCCCAATTCTTTGGAGCTCTTTGCAATCCCATTTTGAATTTGCTACCATGAACTATGAACAATTTAAATCTCATCAAAAAACCTGGCTATCTCATGGCTCATTGTTAAATAGACTGCAGATGCCCACTCCTCTTCTAAATATTGCCCTAAACTGCGTATTTCTATTTAGGAATTAGCAATTCAAAAAGATTCCCATTGCTTCTGAATCTGCTAATGCTCAAGTGGAAATTTCTTAAGTGTTCCTTGTATTTGTTTTGTTTTACAGCTGACGTTTTTGTAAACAGGTATAGGAATGCAAGATTTTGGAAACATAGCATGATGTTAAAGCATTTCTTTGCAACATAAATATTATTTTAAAATACTGTGCTATAGGTAGTTCTGCTGTGTGCTATTCCAGTTGTGCCACTAGATGGCGTAAATATGTTATTTTAAAAGGAATATGCTGAAAGACTAGCAATATTAATGATAATTTACATGTGAAAATAAAAGAACTTTCATATTTTTCTCCCTCCAAGGATGGAAACTTCCAACAATTTAAATTATATTCAGATGCCTTTCTGCCCACCCACACCAAAAGAAAAAAAAAGCAATAAGGATCTAATTTTTCTGAAAGTTATTATTAATTGAAAAGCAGTCCCGTGTAGTAGCAATGGAGCATACATAAAGGATTCTGTGTCATCTTAAAGAATAAGAAGTTGATTGTGGCATAGGTTTTTGATCTGCAAATCTGCTTTAACAAAGACATGTAATAATTGAGAAGATAGATCGTTGTTGTCCATTATTTTCTGAATGGTACCTGACTAGTTTATATTGAAGCTTCCCAAACATGTAAGCTGTCTAACCCTAAACCCTAACCCAGCATGTAAGCTGTTAGTTTGAAAAAATTATGTAGCTCAGACAAACAAGCCAGGTTACATACTATATATTGACAGTAATTTGCCCCAGAGAAAATAATCGTTTCCATTAAAAGGTAAAGGTAAAGGTTCCCCTCGCACATACATTCTGATCGTTGCCAACTCTAGGGGGCGGTGCTCATCTCCGTTACAAAGCCGAAGAGCCAGCGCTGTCCGAAGACGTCTCCGTGGTCATTGGCCGGCATGACGGAACGCTGTTACCTTCCCACCAAAGGTGGTCCCTATTTTTTCTACTTGCATTTTTTACGTGCTTTCGAAACTGCTAGGTTGGCAGAAGCTGGGACAAATAACGGGAGCTCACCCCGTTACACGGCAGCACTAGGGATTCGAACCACTGAGCTGCCGACCGTTCGATCGACAAGCTCAACGTCCTAGCCCCTGAGCCACTGCGTCCTTTACAATCGTTTCCATTACCAGATCCCAAATATTTCATGACTTTAGAAAAACTCAAGTCAGGTAGAAAAGTCACCCATGTTCCATCTATACTAGGCATCTCCAACCCATGGCCCTGGCCAGCTAGTAACGCAGTCCTACAAGATCATAAACTTTAAATATTATGTGATTTATATATCATTAACTATATTATATATTTTATATGTGGCCTAAAACAATTCTTCTGCATTCAATGCGGCACATGCATGGACACCCATGATCTACACTGTTTACAGATTGGAATACAGGTCGTCCCTGACGTACAACAGTTCATTCAGCGACTGTTCAAAGTTATAACAGCACTGAAAAAAGTGACTTATGACCATTTTTCACACCTACGACCATTGCAGCGTCACCATGGTCAGGTGATAGAAATTCAGATGCCTGGCAATTGACTCACATTTATGATAGTTGCAGTGGCCTTGTAGCCTGTGATCAGGTTTTGTGACCTTCTGACAAGCAAAATCAATGGGGAGGCCAGATTTACTTAACTATTGGCAACTGCGGCAACTGCGGCAAGAAAGGTTGTAAAATGAAGAAAAACTCACTTAACAAATGTCTCACTTAGCAACGGAAAGTTTGGGCTCAATTATGGTCATAAATCAAGGACGATCTGTACTTGTGCTGGACTGATTTCAGAAAAACAAGCCTCCCATTTGGTTTAAGCCAAGAGAGGTCAAAAAACTATGCAAACTTGCTGAAAACAGGATTTAAGGGGATTTTTCTGTCCCTAAACTGCTTCCATTCCAGTTCTTCATTGCAAGAACTACCGTTTATCTTGATAAGCGAGCGCCAGAGACTTTTCTTTTTTTATTCCTACACTTCCCCCCCCCCTCCTCCCCATCGCACACATACTTTTTAGTGTGTCAGGTTTTTAGACAGTATGCCTGCAGGCAGAATGTACCTTGTTTACTGATTACATATAAATCATTTTGGCAATTGAATGGGATAAAAATGCTGTTATCAAATCAATCAACACCTCCGATTTCTCCGAGGAAGTTTTCTGTGAGAATATTTTGTCTATCACTTTCCCATCCTGTTTATCACTCGGTTATCACTGCAAAAACATGGTGTAGCAGCTACTACTGCTAAGCAGCCCCCCACCTCAACGGCAACTAAAGTTTGCCTTAGTGACAATGTTCTTCTGCGCTACTTACATCGTCAATGATTAGATCTGCTTCTTCGTTTGTTTTCCCTGGGTATCGTATCTTCATGTCATTGAAAATGGCTAAAGTTTCCTTTGTCAATAATTCTTCCTGCTCCCTTGTTCCCGGCTGCATTTCACCCTGCCAAGTCAGAACAAAGAATATGAGATAGCTGAAAAATTCTCCTTCAGTGCCAGTGACTGCAAAACCATTCAGTGTTTGTCAGTTCTTTCCATGTGAAATTGAATTAACAGGTAGCTCTTTAATATATCTAGACAATACCTTCCTTGACAATAACACTATTCCTACAATGGAAATAAATACAACAGCAGACTTTAATTTATGACTTCATGGAGGTATTGCAGACATGGAAGCCAATTTGACCTAGTGCTGCCTACCCATAGAGGTAGTCCATATATTCTTATGGAGTTTTATTTTAGAAATGTGGATTAATTAATAAGGAAGGCTACAGCACCCTTATACAGTCAAGAAGAAAATTTAATAAGCCAAGAAGCCATATTTATCCTGTTTTTATGGTACTTTCAAAATACTTTGCCCCGTAATCCTTATTTCCCTAAAGGAGAAGAGGCCAGCATTGTTTGATTGTACAACTAAGGGTATTTTGTGATACCCATGAGCACAAAGATTTTGCCCATGGGCTACTCTCACATAGCTATTTCTACCCTTGCTGGCCTCACTGAATTCAACAGGGTTTGTTTGTTTTTTTAAAAGTAAATGGATAGTTTCTTTTCCTTGCAAATTCCTCCTCTGTGCAAATTTTCTCTCTTGTGTTTAGGAACCCTCCAGAGCATAATCTGAAAGGCAGAAAGAGGGTAAGAGAAGAAATGGAAGACCCACTATATCAGCATGACTCCTGCATGGCATAAGGCCCTATGAATTGTGGAATAAAGTGCTATTTAAACATATGGTGTACTTTTATGTACAGAAATAGGTTGAAAATATTAATGAACCATACATGATCATGGGAACACCCCCCACCCCCCTGTTTTGGCACACAACGGCAAAAAGCTTAGTCATCACTGTCCTATACCATTCAGGACAAATTGTTGTCCAACCTCTTCTTAAAAACTTTCAGGGATGGAGCATGAATTATTACCATGAACAGCAAGTATTATTTTTAAAATATAGATATATATGCAAAAGAAAAACTAAGACAAATAATCCTTACTAATCTGATAAAATAAATACAATTCCCATCCCCAAGAGTTTCTGCAAAAACTTCCCTCTAGGTTTTATTTTTTCCTAATGATTCCAAATCTCCTGATTATCCAAATGTGCAGTTCCTGTAAAACGTTTTCATTTTCCAATCTGAAGCAAAAAATTTCATTTAGAACAAGGTTGTTGTGTAGGCTACAATGCCTAAGCCACCTTTATTTCCCCTGGCCACAAGTGCAACTAGTTGAATTTCTCAATGTAAATTTAAAAAAAGAAAAAGAAAAGAAATAATGGTTTGGATAGCAAAATAGATGGTAAAATATTAATCTCATTGCTCTTCATCTCCCCCAACTCTTGAACACTTCATTGAATATTTGTTATTACAAAACAGACATGCTTTGCTAACTTACCCCAGATACAGAACCTTGGCTGGCAGTGTGAGACATTTTGATAGTAGATGAACCTCTGTTTAAAGAGTGTGACCTGCTCGCGAGTGATGACCGAGAGAGATGCATTACTGGTTTGGCTGTGAAAGGGCGTTTGTCACCTTGCATTTGCATAGCCAAAGCTGAGATGGATCGAGGGCAGCTTACAGAACGCCGGATAGGACTAGTCGAGGAGGCGGCAGACACATAAGATGGGACTTTTTTAAGAGGCTGCTTCCAGTGCATTCTGCCTGGAAATGAATACAAAAGACTCAAGTCCTCTCCCAAATCACAATTATAGACTCAAAAAAAAAAAAAAAACCCAACAACCTCCAAACTTGCATGCATCTTCTCAGGATGTATTCTGAATTTTGTGTCGATTTTTTTAACTTTTCAATCCAATGTTGCAAGTGGCCTCTAAATACCTTTCCTCGTATACGCTGTCTCTTACTTTCCAATACTCTGGACTTTTACCATGCACATATGCAAAACTGACAGGGCAGGGGTGTCAAACTTGATTTCATTGAGGGCTGTATCAGGATTGTGTTGGACCTTGGGGGAGGGTGCGTGGCCAGGGTGGGTGTGGCCAGCTCAACATCACTTGTGTCAGTCCCTATGGTGGCCCGAGCGTTTTGCCAGAGAAAACAGGCTCTTGACCTCCGTTTTCGGCTGCGACGGCCTCCTGCAACCCTCTGCCAGCGAAAATGGAGCTCGTGAGGGCCTCATGTAGCTCTCACAAGCTCCATTTTCGCTGACAGAAGCACTGTGGGCCGGTCCTTTGCTGTTTCCAGGGCTGGCCCCACGGGCCAGATTTAAGCACCCCTTGGGCCGGATCTGGCCTCCGAGCCTTGAGTTTGACACCCCTGTGATAGGGAAAGAATCAAAGAAGTAGAATTAAGAGAATTTAGTCTTCTGTAAACTCACCGGATTCATTCCCATCTCTTTTGCCTAGCGGAAATATAAATGGTTCACTTCTCCTATCCCATCAAGTCTTATTGAAACGTAAAATACATCAGATAATACTGAGTGTCACTCTTGTTAATTTTTTCCAATTTCGTGATTCTTATGAAAAATGTAATCTATACCAGATTATACTGAGTAATATTACTATGGACTATGTTCTTGCAATATGTCTCTTTCTTAGGGATGCTGCATTATAAATATATTCTCCATCATTTGTTCCCAAAGGTATGGGAACCCAAAGAAAATTCTACACCTAATATATTCTAACGTGACCTAAGACATATACTATGAAAACAATTCAGCTGCTCCAAATGAACCTGGAAGAGTTTGAATTAATGTCTTATTTTCTTTGACAGGATTTTGATTTTGATCTTGTTTTCAGAACATATTATTCTATTGCAGAGATAGGCAATTAGGCCTCAAAAGCATAGGCTTGCTCTTCACTGCTTCCCCATTTCTGTCAGGCTACTTCTGACCAATGCTGCTAAAATTCATTAGTATTGATTCCTAATTTTAATTTAGGAAATACTCAAACACTGTTTTATAAGACATTAAATAGGCTTAAAATATACTATAAACACACACACACACACACACACACCCCCCATTAAATTCAAGAAAGAGAATTAAATTCAAGGAAGAGAAATCCTGGCCCTGTCCTTTGTATCACCACCCTGCACACGCTGCCTCCTCCCAACACACACACACACACACACACACACACACACAGGTATTAACACTTTTGTTAATTAACAGTATTAAAAGAGACCTAATAACAAAACCACCCATAATCTCTTTCAAAACTTCCCTCAATTAACTGTGCATGTTATTGTATAATTCAATATCTCCTGAACTATAATCAGTGGAGCTTTCTGTTATGCCATGTATAATACAGAATTCAGTGCCATGAGAGCTTCATTTGGATTCATTATTCTTGCATTTTGCTCATTATCCAATATTATTACTCCACCAAATTTGTTAGTCCAGTTGCCAGCCTTATTTGTTCAGTTCAAACTAAGGATGCTGAATTAACTCACAACAATCCCAGCCAATATAGCCAATTGGGATGGATTGTAGTTATGGTCTCTTCGCTGTTAAATTATGAGGACAGAGAAAAACGATCAACAGGAATGTGGGAAACGAGTGGGTTTTTAAAAAAAAAATAATGAATGTGCTTTAATTCTTATTATAAACAAAAATTTTCGGCCTCCCCATAACAGCAGAGCATGTATTAATTAATTTCTGAAATATTTCAAGATATCACATATGTTTGCACATTTAGAAAACATTCTCAATCAAGTGGTCTTATAAACTTAAATGACCAGTGAATCTCCTTTTTTTAAAAAAGAATGTTAATATAAAAATTAATCAATTCCATTCATATAACTTACTGGATCGCTCTATTAATTTCCTATCTTCAAGATCAAATGTGACATTTTTCTCTTTCTTCACATTTTCATCTTCTTTCTCAGCTTCCTCTTCCCATTCTGAGATGTCACTGCTGCTTTCATGACTACTGCCACTGCTGTCATTCTTGTTCTTTTTCACGAATTGTGCACTTTCTGGCATCGAATACAGAGGCTGCAAGAGAAAAGAGGAAGTATGTACTAAGCCTCTGCTCAGCCTTCATTTTTATCAATTCAACCTGATTCAGAATCTACAAGAAATTTTAAGATGCAAAATAGAAGAGCTTAGATCGGTTCCGCTGACTGCAGTAAGGTTTGCCTATTAGAGTCAAATCTTTATTATATCTATCTCATATAAAAGTATTACCATGTGTCAATCTGAGCTTTGCTTTTACAACATTCCAGTACACAATACATTGGTAAGTAAAAGAAAGTTACAATCTTTTACATCCCCAGCTTGGAAGCTCAAAGACCTATTGCCAACTCCTAGAACAGAAGTGAATTCTGAGACTTGAAATTGAATATATCTTAAGGAACGTTACTTTGGAGAAGCCTGATCATAAAGTGGCATCATTAAACCTATTTTAAATACCTTTAAATTCCCAAGATCTGTGCGTAAGATGACCAGATGCAAAACAGAAAAAGGATCCTAGGCCTTTAAGAATCCAGGAGAAGAAGGGATTTCAGGAAACGAAAGCTATGCTCTCTGAAATTCTCTGTGGTATACAACTCTTAAGAAAATGCTTGAAACCTCTCTGAAGGAAAACAGCACGATGCAATATTCTTATTTTAAAAACCTATCCATCTTGGGCATTTTGGAGACAACTAATTAAAGTAGCACAAATGTATATATATTTATATATATAAATGATTCAGGGTGTTTTCTCAAATATATGGAGACCTACTTTCAATATTTTTATGCTACCACATTGGAGCTTTTCAACAGTTACTCAAGTGAAAAAGGTAATGTAGGGATTTAGCACCCACCCCCCTCCTAGAAGAATGAAATATTTTAGAAAATATTTTAAAAGGCAGAATATATTTCCCTGGATGAGAAATGGAGAAACATGTTTTAAAGACAAAGCAGCTCCCTGCAACTTCCTGCCACCCCCCACCTTTGTCAATGGGTCAGAGACAGAAACTCACTCCCCCCCACCTTTGTCAATGGGCCATTAAAGCCTCAGCTAAGTTCACTCATTTCCCCCCCCACCTTTGTCAACCATCATCTGCATCATAATAGAACCCATCTAGAACAGAAACTCACCACATGGCACCTGGGAAGATTACATCAGCCAGCAAGGCTAGCTAAGACCCCCACCCCCTGAGAGTTTGACAACCAATCAGGATACTCTTCCTGTGCCCCAGAAAGTTCAAAGCTCAGAAAAAGCATAAAGCCAGGGAGCACACAGGATCTCAGCCCTTTTCTGTTCAGGAACTCAAGCCATGTGATCCTGACCACCATTAAACCATCTTTCCAAGCAGCCTCCATGTTTCCAGTGTCTTTGTCCCCACTTGGAACTGAACCCAGATGGATATTTCTTCCAACAATTGGCACCCCAGATGGGACTCCAAGCTAACCTAACCAATGGACCTGGCCCAGGTAAGACTCCCTTGCTAGCAGCAGACCCATTGAGTCTGTGGGTAAGTTTTCCTGGACCTTGGCCATTTGGAACTAGGTTTTAAAGGGGTTTTGAGTGTTGAGCTCAAAGGCTGCTTGGAAAGAAGGTGAGTACCTCTAAATTTTAATTTTAAGCATGGACAAGCATGGGAAATATGTGTATGCCTGCATGTGTGTGAATGAGAGAGCCCTTCTCCCAATCACAGCTGGATCTTGCTTCCTCTGTGCATTTCCTAACCGCAGAAAGACCAAAAGTCTGGAGAGCATGGGGGTTTTGCCAGAGCACAGGACCTTCTGTTAGGGAAGGAGGAAGTGTGTGTGTGGGATTCCACCTGAGGAAACAATCTGATTCCACCTCTTTGAGCAACCTCTAGCCGCACCTCTGCCTACTGCTAGCTCCACCAAGCCGTGACCGGTAGGCTAGAGAAAGCAAGGGGGGGAAGCCAAATGTGGAACTTTGTGTTTATCAGGAACGGGAGCCGAGTAAAAGGAAAGTGAGTGTGAAGGGGACAATAAAAAAGAGTAGAGTTTACTAGTGTATTTTAGAGAAAGCAAAGCAGGAAGCAGTGTTGAGGAGGTGCTCGTACCTGCTGGAGGGGCAGTAGGTCCTCTGGGATCACCTTTTTGATCCAAAACAAAGCTCCCTTAACAGGAAGGGGCCCATACTTCGACAGAAGGGAGTCGAAGTCCTTCCCAGAACTTTTTTTTCTGAAAACTGTAGGAGGGTCCACCCAGCTAAGCCAAAGTGAAAAATAAAACCTCACATTGGAGAGGGAAACATGGGAAGCAGTAGCTCGAGGGTGGCGGGAAATCCCCTAGGAAACCTGCTTGGGGCCTGGGATGCCCGCAGGCTGCCAGTTTTGCCTGGTATGTGAAAAAAGAAATTGAGAAAATTGTGTAATAAATGGGCTTTGCTAAGAGATGAGAATAGGAAACAAATTTGACTAAATAAAGGTACTTAAAAGAAAAGGGAAATATATAAATAGGAATGTTTGAGTTTTTGTTTTGTTTGTTTGTTTGTTTGTCTCTTTCTCTTTCTTCTATGGAACCACGTGGTCTGTCTGTTAAGATTTGTGCCTTCCCTAATTTAATTGAGATTTATGGCGGGAATGATCAGTGTGTGTGTAAATCTCAGTTTTGTTTTCCTCTCTTTGTCCTCCTTGTTTTTTATGTGTGTATGTCTGTCTTTGTGGGCCCTTGAGGTAATTGTAACTGTAAAATGTATCTGATCTCTAGAGACAAGAATTTTAAATTGTTAGGGAAAAAGAAAAATAAAAGGTTGAAGCAATGAAAATGGTGAAAAGAGAGAGAGAGAAAAAAGAAAGAAAGAGCCTTTACCCTGTTTTTGTGTGGCCGACAGAAACTGGGTACAGAGAACTTTTCATTTCTGCTTTTGTCTCCTTCTCTCTCTTTATCTTAAAGTAACAACTCAAGTTTATAAGGAAACATTTTAAGTTCACTTACAAGATAGGTTTATGAGGAAACGTTTTAAGTTCACTTACAAGAGAAAAAAAAATATTCAGTCTTGCATTTACTGTGTGTTTAAATGATTTTACTTGTTCATCCTCTTCCTGAAGTATGTGAAGTTTTTTTCTTTCTCATCAGTTGTGTCTCCATTTTGTTGAAACTGCATTATCTTTTAGTAACTGCAATACTGATGTGTTGTTTCTTTTCAAACTCTGCCTGCAAGATATCTACCCCCCCCCTTTTAATCCTGTTACAATGCCTTTCCTGAGAAGATTACCCACAAAAGTGGGGAGGAGATCCTGTTCTAATGTCTTTCAGCCCTGAAAAGATGACTCTGCAACTGTGGAAGCAGAGCACATGGTTCCAGATGCTGCCCCCAGAGGAGACCTTCCATTTGTTGGAGCCAGGAGTTGAGTTTGAATCCAGCCCCCACTGAAAGTCATCACAGCAACCAGATTGGAGCAGACCCTTCCAAGCCTGACTGACCAGCCTTTTACCAAGCATGCTACCCAGAAGACATGAAAGAAAGGACCCTGAGATGTACAAGTAAAGACTAAAAGACTCTTTTCAATTCCCAGAAGACAGCTGGAAAGACTATGGCGGGAGGGTGGAAATTCATTGTAAGGTTTTCTGTCTTGTCTCCTTTACATTGTAATCAGTCTAAAGTACTCATGTAAGGATTGTATTTGAGTGGCTACCACAGCAAGTTCTGAACACGTTAGATTTTTGTCTGGTGGGAGGGAAATGTGTCCAAAATGTTTGTATTGCCTGTATTGTAAAAGTAGCTGCATACACAGGCACACACAGAGAGACACACCATTCAGAATTAGACTGAAACTATTCCCTTCACTTACCTCCACACAAGACTTCTAGGTTGATTTTTGCTCTGTGGCACTAAAAACCCAAGGAGTCAGATCTCTCTGTTAATTCCATGGGGGAGGGGCATCCCTCTCAGGCAATTCCTTTCTTGAAGAGATAGCAGAAAAAGTGATATCCAAAACCCAAGCCCTGACTGACTCACAAATGATGCTGCCCAGTTACCCAGTAAAGCAAGATATGTTGTGCTGGTGGTCTCATGAGTGGAAGTCCCAGGGCTCATTGTGTGTAATTTAAAAAAAAAAGAAAGAAAGAAAAAAGCCTGGATTGCACACTGATTAACCTCAATTTGGACTAAAAAAAAGTAAATAAATCTTGGATGCACTAAAGTAAGAGCTAGGGCAGGTTCAGTCACCAACCCTTGGAAATGGGCAGCCTGTAATTTAAAGGAAAACCATGGCTGTGAAAATTTTGGGATGTGTGCTTGCTTGAAACCTGACTGGAAGCTCACAGAAAATGATATCTAACAGCTGAAATTAATTGGCATAGAAAATTGGATACTGTAAAATTCTTACCAGAACCTTTCCCCTGGCTGCTAGACCTTCATGGTTGAAAGCTTTTGGGAGCCACTGAAGGAATCTTTTTCTGTTGTCTCTATCAATGGCTTCCTTTGCAACAGAAAAATTAAAAGCACCAATCAAGCCTCCCTGATTTGATCAATTTTAATTTTTTGCCAAGAGCATGTTTCAAAACTCACGTTTTGTAAAAAAAAAAAAAAGTAGGTATTGTAGGGATTTAGCACCCACCCCCCTCCTAGAAGAATGAAATATTTTAGAAAATATTTTAAAAGGCAGAATATATTTCCCTGGATGAGAAATGGAGAAACATGTTTTAAAGACAAAGCAGCTCCCTGCAACTTCCTGCCACCCCCCACCTTTGTCAATGGGTCAGAGACAGAAACTCACTCCCCCCCACCTTTGTCAATGGGCCATTAAAGCCTCAGCTAAGCTCACTCATTTCCCCCCCACCTTTGTTAACCATCATCTGCATCATAATAGAACCCATCTAGAACAGAAACTCACCACATGGCACCTGGGAAGATTACATCAGCCAGCAAGGCTAGCTAAGACCCCCACCCCCTAGGAGTTTGACAACCAATCAGGATACTCTTCCTGTGCCCCAGAAAGTTCAAAGCTCAGAAAAAGCATAAAGCCAGGGAGCACACAGGATCTCAGCCCTTTTCTGTTCAGGAACTCAAGCCATGTGATCCTGACCACCATTAAACCATCTTTCCAAGCAGCCTCCATGTTTCCAGTGTCTTTGTCCCCACTTGGAACTGAACCCAGATGGATATTTCTTCCAACAGTAATTTTTTAATTTAAAACTATACAAGGCTTCTGAAAGTTCAGAATTTCCCAACTTTCAAAGTGAAGCTTTTGACCAACTTCCTATCAGTGATCATCCACAACGTATTTGTCACTACAAAATTCTTTCCTACTTTCAAATATATTATCAGTACATCAGTAACATAAGGAGATATCAGATCACACTGGAAGATGGAATCACATGATTCATTGCTATGTTAGATGACAACAACACTAATAGAAAATAAATACCATGATTCAGGCCATTCACCAAAAAAAAATTGCTATAAATTAGTGTCAGAGAAGTCGGGTCATTAAAATATATCAAACTTTTTTACATCTAGACAAAACTCTCAGTGCTGTCTACTTCGACGCCGGCGAAGGAATATTAAGAAAATCTTTATTATAATCAGGGGATTTATTTAATAATGGAAAAAACCAGAAATTTAAGATGGAGCTTTCAACATATAAAAAATGTATTCTCTCATGAAACAAAAAAAGAAATTCACTTCATTGGATCTTCTATCAATGCATATATTGATTGAATTAGCATGGCCAAAAAGTTAAAATCACAGAACATATTCCCAACCGGTCCCAACTGGCTCCTTGGTCCCAACAGGTCCCAACCGGCTCCTAGGTTTTCCGAGGAGCTGAGGGGGATGAAGCGCCGGAGAAGACGCCTAGAGAGTTCCTGGAGGTCTAGCCGTTCAGAGGCTGATCGGACACTAGTGAAGTCCTATAATAGGGCTTACCTAGTGGCATTGAGGGAAGCGAGGCGTTTCCTCCCTCATTGCGTCGGCAGATAACCGCCCAGCCGCCCTGTTTCGGGTGACTCGTTCCCTCCTTCACCAGGGGGAGCGGGATGACCCGTTGCAGGGACGTGCTGAGGAGTTTAACGGTTATCTATACGATAAAATCGTTCAGCTTCGGGACGGTTTGGACCAAAATTGCGGTGACTCAGGTGAGACGTCTGAGGGTGGTCTTGGTGATATTGTTTGGGATGAGTTTGACCCTGTGGCTCCCGAGGACATGGACAGGTTGTTGGGTAGGTTGAATGCCACCACGTGTTTACTGGACCCGTGCCCCTCCTGGCTGGTGCTGGCCACTCAGGAGGTGACACGAGGCTGGCTCCAGGCGATTACGAGTGCTTCTTTGGTGGAGGGTGTCTTTCCGGCCGCCTTGAAAGAGGCGGTGGTGAGGCCCCTCCTCAAGAAGCCTTCCCTGGACCCGGCTGTTTTAGGTAATTATCGTCCGGTCTCCAACCTTCGCTTCGCGGCGAAGGTTGTAGAGAGTATGGTGGCATATCAGTTTCCCTTACACCTGGATGAAACTGTCTATCTAGACCCGTTCCAGTCCGGTTTCCGGCCCAGTTATAGCACGGAGACGGCTTTGGTCGCGTTGGTGGATGATCTCTGGAGGGCCAGGGATAGGGGTTGTTCCTCTGCCCTGGTCCTACTAGACCTCTCAGCGGCTTTCGATACCATCGACCATGGTATCCTGCTGCGCCGGTTGGAGGGATTGGGAGTGGGAGGCACCGTTTATCGGTGGTTCTCCTCCTATCTCTCCGATCGGTCGCAGACGGTGTTGACAGGGGGGCAGAGGTCGGCCCCGAGGCGCCTCACTTGTGGGTGCCGCAGGGTCGATTCTCTCGCCTTCTGTTCAACATCTATGAAGCCGCTGGGTGAGATCATCAGTGGCTTCGTGTGAGGTACCAGCTGTACGCGGATGACACCCAGCTGTCCTTTTCCACACCGGGCCACCCCAACGAAGCTATCGAAGTGCTGTCCCGGTGTCTGGAAGCCGTACGGGTCTGGATGGGGAGAAACAGGCTCAAGCTCAATCCCTCCAAGACAGAGTGGCTGTGGATGCCGGCATCCCGGTACAGTCAGCTGAGTCCACGGCTGACTGTTGGAGGCGAGTCATTGGCCCCGATGGAGAGGGTGCACAACTTGGGCGTCCTCCTGGATGAACGGCTGTCTCTGGAAGATCATTTGACGGCCATCTCCAGGAGAGCGTTCTACCAGGTTCGCCTGGTGCGCCAGTTGCGCCCCTTTCTAGACCGGGATGCCCTATGCACGGTCACTCACGCCCTCGTGACGTCTCGCCTGGATTACTGCAACGCTCTCTACATGGGGCTCCCCTTGAAGGGCATCCGGAGGCTGCAGTTAGTCCAGAATGCAGCTGCGGGTGATAGAGGAGCCCTCGTGGCTCCGTGATGACACCTATCCTGTGCAGACTGCACTGGCTACCTGTGGCCTTCCGGGTGCGCTTCAAGGTCTTGGTAACCACCTTCAAAGCGCTCCATGGCATAGGGCTGGGTTATTTACGGGACCGCCTACTGCTACCGAATACCTCTCACCGACCCATGCGCTCTCACAGAGAGGGACTCCTCAGGGTGCCGTCAGCGAGGCAGTGTCGTCTGGCGATGCCCAGGGGAAGGGCCTTCTCTGTGGGGGCTCCCACCCTCTGGAACGAACTACCCCCAGGACTTCGTCAACTTCCGGACCTCCGAACCTTCCGTCGCGAGCTTAAAACACACTTATTCATTTGCGCAGGACTGGATTAGATTTTAAATTTATGGGTTTTAAATGGGTTTTATTTTTTTATATTGTTTTTAAACATTTGGCCTTTTAGAATAAGTTTTTTAATTGTTATTTTAATCTGTATTTATGTGTTTTTATTTGCCTGTGAACCGCCCTGAGTCCTTCGGGAGATAGGGCGGTATATAAATACGAATAATAATAATAATAATAATAATAATAATAATAATAATAATAATAATAATAATAATAATAATAATAATAATAATAATAATAATAGATCAGCTTTTCCATCTTTGTTTATATTAAAAAAGCTAACTATATATTTAAGCAACATGCAATTTTACCCAGAAATGCAATTATATGACTCCCCCCAATAAAAAATTAATTTGGGGGAAGCTATTTGGGATTACATACATACACACACACAAAATAAATTCCTAATATAGAATGCCACAACTATTTGTCTTTGATTTGGCAATTACTTTAATCCCAGTTGGTTGTCCCAAAGGTGCTTTTTCAGGAGACAACTAAGTTTTCTTGTTTTTTTTATTTCAAGACTTTTAGCTTTTCACCCAAGAAGCTTCTTTAGCTTTGACTGGATAGTTGGGAATGGAAGGATTACATTCCTTGAAGACAGCTGGTTATTTGCATTCTTTTAGAGAGTCATTGAGGCCACTTGGAGGTTTACCTGTGTCCTCAGGGTCACCTGAGTAGTGCAAATAGATGTGAAGCCTTCTTGGCTACAGGATGTTTTCTGCCCCTACAAAAAGACTCCACACTCATTTGCATTATTCAGGTGACCCTGAGACACAGATAAACCTCCAAGTGGCCTTAATGACTGAAAAAGCAACTTTGGGACAACCATGATCTGGATGACTGAGAATCTCCAGACTTTTAGAATCCCAGTTGATTGTTCCAACTTTTTCCACCATATTTATCTACAGAGATAAGCATGTATGATTAGGCCCAGAGCTTACAATGGCTGCTTACCCCATCAAGTATCACTGTGATGTATTCTTTTTAAAATGCATTGAAGCATTTAGAAAGTTAAGCTACATATTTTTTTTTTATTTGCATTTATATCCCGCCCTTCTCCAAAGACTCAGGGCGGCTTACACTATTGTTAGCAATAGTCTTCATCCTATTTGTATATTTATATGTATAAATATGAACACTAACAACAGCAGAAAAAATAGAATGAGAAGTTTTGCTAACAATAATTTATTAAATTAATATGCTACTCCACTCCTGGCGACTGTGGGCAGTTTACAAATTGTAAGACATTGAAAAACAAAGAAAAAAATATAGTGAACACAAAACAGAACAAATAGTCATAATCAAGGACCCCATATATTCTAGTATATTCCTGGTTTAAAACTCTGGCAAATAATGGTGAAAGAAAAAGAGTTCACTACAACTATTTCAAATGGAAATTATACATTTCCCAAACCTGCCACAAAGCTTTATTATTATTATTTTACTCCTGATTCATGCTCATTAGTGTAATGATCCAACACAAGCCACTACAATACAGATTTGGCTCTAATTAGAAAACAAACAAAAAAAACCAATA